>NC_061101.1:46438350-46480850 GCF_015104395.2 Macrobrachium nipponense
AAAATTGCAATAACACATTACCTTGGTACCAATTATGTTTCTGCTACAGCCAGCTCCAAAATTTCACCATATTCAAACAATTCACCATATTTCAAAAAAGAAAAGGTGCCATTACACACTTGCACAATGTTTGTTCAGATTTCACTATAAGTACTAAGCAACATTAAATAAGTCTAAGAAAGACATAATCTAAAATTTACGAGTGACCAGTCACTAAGCATAAAATCTTTACGCTAATGTGATATCAAAAATCTCTTGCATGAGAGAGAGAGAGAGAGAGAGAGAGAGAGAGAGAGAGAGAGAGAGAGAGAGGAGATAATGATGCCACGTTTTCAAAGCTCAGACTGATCGACTTGTTCTGTCTTCGATGGCAAATGGTCAGTGGCCTTGCCCTAAAATGGTAGGGGTGAATGATTTTGGGAATGACAACTAATATTGTAAAAATTCTCTTTCAAAACAATAAGTAGAGAGAAAGAGAGATTACAGTTCGTAAATAACATTTATTATTACACGATTTAAGACCTTAAAATGGTTTTTAAGCAAAAGATATGAATATAGAATCTTCTTGAATGAAATTAAGTTTCGTCATTTCCTTGAGTGATGTCACAAACTTTCCACTTCAAAATTTAAGCTACTTACAAGTCAAAAAATTCTCTTTTGACAAATTGAGAGATATAGATTTAATTTACTAGTAATATTAGATAGGTTTTCAATACAAAAACATCTCTAACCACTTATATGAAATGAAAGGCATCAGACGTATGTGAAATGTTTTATACTTATGGAAGGTGATGCAATCTTCACGTGGTTATTTGACCAGGACACACAAGTGTGAAACAAGTAAGAGCATTGCAAGATTGTTTAAAAAAAACTGGAACCATGCAGATTCAAGTGGTGACAGCTATTTTCCCGTTTTGAACAGAAAATGCCATTCTCTCCTTCTCACATTCTAGCTTATCTTAACTTTTAAATTATGTTATGGAAAATCTGAACATACTAACTCTAAGTAAAATAAGGAATCTGAAAATAATGCAAAAAATTTTACAACACTTCATACAGTTATGGAGAGGATGATATGCATTGCGAAAGCAACAACATATACATGTAAGGTACCTCCCCCCAAAAGATTTATCATCACGGTGTTGAATCCCTCAATTCACAACAGGATAAATAATCTACGACTACATTGTTCTTTCCAGAAATTGTATCTAACTTTACACAATAGGTTGACTCCTAGTCCTAGTTCTTGTACTTTCTTGAAAACTTTCCTCAGAATCTTCAGATGTTCTTCCCATGTTGTAGAATAAATCACTATGTCATCCAGGTATACACCTACTCCTTCTATAGATCCTAGTAGTTGATTCTTCACTCGTTGGAATGTTGCAGGTGCATTCATCAGACCAAACGGCAGAACAGTATACTGATACAGTCCAAAATGAGTAATAAAAGCTGACTGTAACTTAGCATTCTCATCTAAGGGAATTCTATCTTATCCTTTCAACAAGTCTATCTTGGAAACAAACTTGGCCTGCCCAATATTATCAAGTAACTGATCTATAAGAGGCAATGGAAAATTGTCTGCAACACTGATGGAATTCAGTTTCCTATAATCAGTACACATCCTAAATGAACCATCTGGTTTCTTCACTAACACAAATGGAGAACTGAAGTGGCTTGAACTGGGTTCTGCTAATCCATGTTGCAGCAAATACTCAATTTCTTTCTTCAAAACATCTCGATGATAAGGTGATAAACGATAAGCTCTTTGCTTGAATGGTTTCCCATCTTCTTGAATATTGATCTCATGCTTGGTCAGATCAGTACAGCCTAGGTACATCTGAAAAAATTTCTGGGAAACTTCTAAGTCTTCACCTTGTTCAACACTCAGATGTTTCAGTTTATCCTCCAAATTTTCCAAAATTAAAGAATTATTCATCTTACTTTCAGCTCCCAATTCATAGCCTTCATCACCTTCTGTAGATGAAGCTGCTGGTGTTATTGACACAGTGTCAGTTTTAGTTTATGAGAAATAAGGTTTCAAGAGGTTCACATGTACCTTTCTTTGCCGTATTCTTCTTTCTGGTGTTTCAGTCACATAAGTTCTATCGCTTAACTTCTCAATTATCTTGTAAGGACCTTGAAATTTATAAGTGAGGGAGAATCTCTTAACAGGTAAGAACACTAACACTTGTTGACTAACACTAAAACTTCTTTACTTAGTCTTAGCATCATGTCTTCTTTTCATTTTCTCTTGACTCACTTTCAAATTTTCTAAAGAGAATTTTCTAACCTCGTTCATCCTTTTCCTTAAGTTCTTCACATACTCTCCTTTGACTCTCCTTTGATTTCCTCTTGATTTTCTTCCCAATTTTCTGCAAGAATCTTCAACGGTCCTCTCACTTCTCTACCATAAATCATCGCATTAAGTGAACATCCCATACTTTCTTGATACGCATTCCTAACTTCAAACAACATTAAGGATAAACCAACATCCCATTCACTTCCTGACTCAGATCAATACTTTGTCAACATTTTTTCAATGTCTGGTGGAACCTTTCCAAAGCACCTTGAGTTTCTGGATGATAAACAGTGGATAACTGTTGTTTCACCCCTAACAAATTCATCACATCCTGGAATACTTGGAAGTAAAGTTTGTTCCTCTATCACTTTGTACTATTTCTGGTATACCAAACTTTGTTAGAAACATATCTTGGCAGATATGTTTCTAACAGTGATCGCATCCAGATATCTTGTCACAGGATACATTAATGTTAACAAATACTCATTTCCCTTCTTTGTCTTCGGCAGCGGTCCAACCATGTCTGTAATCACTTTCCTAAAGGGTTCTCCTCTAACTTCTATAGGTTGTATGGGGGCTTTGTGGATGGCTTCATTCGATTTTCCAGCTATCTGGTAGGTATGACACTCACGACAAAACCTGTTAACTTCTTTGTGATGTCCAGGACAGAAAAAAATACTTCATGATCTTCTCCACAGTCTTCCTGATTTCATATGTCCAGGCTCATGAGCTACTGCTACCACTTGCTTCCTCAACGGATATGGAATCAATATTTGATGATATTCATCCCATACAGCATCTCCTGGTATATCTATAGGTCTGTGCTTCCTCAACAGCAAACCTTCCTTCAGATAATAACAGGTACGAGTTTGTTGCATCTCTTCTCAATCAACAACTCTGAAGAACAAATCAGCTAACGATACATCCTTCTTCTGCAAGTCCATTAGCTTCTCTCTTGTCACTTGACCAACTTCAACGGTTGAATTTTCAATATCTGCTCGGAGTCTCTTCAGGAACAACAGGTACTTCTTCTTCATCATCTTCTTCTTCGTGGGAAATATCTTCTTGGTCAGCACTAGGGGAAACATCACTTCCTTGGAACTATTCTCCTAAGCACAAAGATCCTTCACTTGATCCTTCTTGAGTGTGTAAATCCTCAGTTTCTTCACTTACAGTCGTAGTCTTCTTCATACTTTGGTAGTTACACAACTAGGAAACTGGTGGGGGTTATTCTTCTCTAACTCTACCGTAGAATTAATCTTCAATGATTTTTCTGTCACTACAGGACAAAGAATAAATGGCACACCACCAACTTAATTCCTTCAACAGAACATGTAAACCTTCCACAGCTAATGATTCCTTTACAGCAAAATCAACATTCGATGTCACAAATTCATACAACAAGTGTAAGTGGCATATAGGAGTTACTTCTTCTCCTCCTATTCCCTTCAAAAGAACTGAATCTCCTGTGAGCACCGCGTACTACCACACTATGGTTACTCCCTGTATCACATAATATCTTGACTGGCACCTGCACACTCTCTCCTTGAGTTGACAGCATACCCTCATAGATATATAGCATAAAAGCCTCCACACTGCTAAGCCACTCATTGCTTGAGGTTACATTTCCATTGGTTGCTAAACATTCAGCTTATTTAGTTTCAGCCTTCTCTGGAGTATGATTCTTTCCGATACTGCTCTTCATAGATTGTTTCACATGGTGACCTTTCACTACTTGACTAACTGGCTTTGACAGATGTTGATTTTGGTAACACTCTTGACTGAAGTGTCCTGCTCTTCCACACTTAAAGCAGACAGCATTAGGTTTCTGTAACTGTCTCGAAAAATTGGATGAGGATTTCACATTAGCTTGCTGAGGTGCATTACCTTGCGTACTCTTGGTAGTATCACTTGTAGGTTTCCCATTAAATTTGTTCATGAAACTTGGATGAGACTTAAAACCAGGGCGTTGTTGATTCTGGTACTTGAAATTGTAATTGTGTTTGCTATTAATCATATTGTTATCTTCACTCAGTGTAGCAGCTTTGTCAAGTTTCTTAACCTCTCTCTCTCTCTCAAATAGGCTCTTACATGTTCAGGAATTACCCTAAGATATTGTTCAAGGACAAGTAATTCTTCTAACTCATCAAAAGTTTTAACTTTAGCAGCTTCTAACCAACCTTTAAAACACCTTCTCACTTTATAAGCATAATCTATAAAGGTTCCCTTCTCATCTTTTCTTAAATTTTTTGAATATTTCATTGTGGTACTCTGGGGTCATCTGGTAAACTTGTAGCACATTGTGTTTAAGTACCTTGTAGTCTTTACACTGATCAGTTGTCAAGGCTAGATATGCACTTCTCACCTTACTAATTAAGACACTTTGTAACAAAACTGAACACTTATCTTCTGGTCATCCCATACCTGAAGCCACTTTCTTAAAGTGATAAAAAAATTCTTGAGCTTCTTCAGTAAACTTAGGGATTAACTTCTGTACTCTTATTGCATCAAATGCAGGGTCTTGATTACATTGGTTAGTGTTAGACAGTGTTACAGGTAATGTGCATCTAGCTGTTATCAATTCCATCTCCCTTTTAAACCTTGCTCTTTCTCTTTCCTCTTCTGCACCTTTTACTTCTTCTCTTTCTCTTCTTTCTCTTTTTCCCTGTCTATTCTTTCTCTTTTAGCTTGCAGTTTCTCTCTTTCCTCTTCTGCACCTTTTACTTCTTCTCTTTCTCTTCTTTCTCTTTTTCCCTGTCTATTCTTTCTCTTTTAGCTTGCAGTTTCTCTCTTTCAGCCTGCATTTTCAGCTTAATCATATTCTCTTCTGCTTCAATGCGTCTAAGCTCTAACTCTGCATCACTTTTCTCTTTTTTTGTCTTCTTGCTTATTTATAAGATCAGCATGTGCTATATTCAACAACTCTTGAGCTAATTCTAACTTATCTTCATCAGTTATTCTACCAGAGTCTATCAATGATTCCATAGCAATACATCTTATTTGTGCCTTTACCATTAGTAGGCACATAACCACCACATGCCACTGCTAAAGCGCTCCACTGTGCCTTACTCAGAGTGGTTTCAGATAACACTTGGATGGAAGGGGATGCTAAAGATTCCTAACCTTTTAACTGAGCAATTTTCTCTGAGTTATCAACTAACAATTCAACAAAATAAATGAAAAAAAAACTATATGGTCACTCTCCTAACAAAATATATCCCTAACACCACCAGTATAAACTAGAGTTATAATGTAATCTGGTTTCCCTGGTCTGGGCACCATTAATAATTAAAAATACAAGAATTATGATTTTAGCCATCGTAATTCTTGTATTCCTTATTATTCTAACTTTGTCCTTTCCAAAAGTAAAGAATTTTTGTTATCATTTGGCCTTGACTTCTGTGTTCCTTCTTACAGACCTAAGTTTGCCTATTTTTATTTTCCTTTCGAGGTGCTCTTTCAGAGACTCAAGGATCTTAACTATACTAACATGTCTAGCTTGCAACAGAAATTGTCCTTGTTACTTCACGACACTTATAAGAAACTTAAGGTAAAATGGGCTCCACATTTAAGGAAAGAGGACTCTGAAATTTTGAAGAAACTTGGTAAAGTTGATAACATAGTAATATGCAAACCTGATAAAGGAAAAGGTATAGTAATTCTTAATAAGGTTGACTATCTTGAAATAATGAATGTAATTCTGTCAGATAACTCTAAATTAAAACTTATTGGTGAACCGATCTTTGTTAACATTTACAAAAAGTAGGAGAAAATCTACTGTTTTCTTAGAAAACTTAAATAAGATGGGATTACTAATGAGGAAGTATTTCATAAACTATTTGTTACAGGTTCTTCTCTTGGCATATTATATAGACTCCCTAAAATACACAAGGATGGTATACCAATGAGACCCGTAATGTCGTCCTACAACAGTCCTGCCAATAACATCTCAAAGTTTCTGTTTAAACTTCCAAACGAATATTCTATATCGAAATTTACTTTAAACAATGATTTTTGATTTTCAACAGCAAGTGCTGTTACAAGATGGTGAACTATTCATGGGTAGCCTAGACGTTGAGTCCTTATTCACCAACGTACCTGTTTCTGAAACCATTGAGATTATCCTAAATAATGTTTTTAGTGATGCTGAAATTTTTTATGGTTTTAATAGATAGCTTTTCAAAACCCTTTTAGAACTTGCTGTACAAGATTCAACTTTCATCTTTAATAAGAAACTCTACCTGCAGGTCGGGGGAGTTGCTATGGGGTCCCCATTAGGCCCGTTGTTTTCAAACTTTTTTGTGGGTCATTTGGAGGAAGAATTTGTAAGTAATTGCCCGAAGAGCTTTAAAACCCACATATCAAAGAAGATATATGATGATACATTTATCTTATTCAAACATTCCTGGCAATGTTAATTATTTTTGGAATATGTTAATAACATACATCCTAACACGAAGTTTACTTTAGAACAAGAAAAGGACAACACTCTTGCATTTTTAAATGTTAAGGTTATTAGACATAACCACGGTTTTAGTACTTCTGTTTTCTGGAAAAATACCTTTACAGGTTTAGGCACCAACTTTTTAGGTTCATGTTTCCATTCTTTTAAAATTAATGCAATCACCATTCTTGTTTTTAAAGCACTTAGATATACCTCAGAATGGGCCTCTTTTCATATTGAAATTGAATTTTTACTTGAGTATTTTATTAAAAAGTCATTCCCAAGAAATTTAATTTTTAGTATATTATCAACAAAATGTTAGCAAGGTTTGTTTCTAAACCTACATTGAACTTTAACGTTCCAAAATTAACTTTGTTTGCATCAATTCCCTTTATTCACTCCGACAATTTACGTTCCAAGGTTAAACAAATTATTGAAAACGAACTAGGATTTTTGAAATTAAACTTCATTCCTATGAACCCTAAGAAAATTGGAGGTTTCTTCAGTTATAAGGACAAACTTCAAGAATTCATGAGATCCAACATAATATATAAATTTCAATGCCCAAGATGCCTTGGTAATTATGTTGGATCCTCTCGAAGGCTGTTGCAAGTTCGTTATTATAGCCATCTGGACAGGGTCAAGAATATCCAATCCGAAATTTTCTAATATAAGGACACATGCATCCAAATGCAAAATTACTGTGGAAAAAATGCTTTTCAATAATAGTCAGTATTAAACAAACAGCCTACTTAACGACCCTTGAGTCTTTATTTATTAAGCACCTCTCTCCAGGCCTAAACTCTAATGTTTCTACGTCTTCTCTTTCTTTGGCCTAAGTGTTGGCTGGGCATGTACAAACTGTTGTGGTCACTTGGCTCTTTTCCGTTCCTTGAATAGGTAGCCTTCCTCACTTTCTCATGTTTTGTTTTTATTTTAAAGTTTTAAATTATTTTTAGGCGATTTTCTGTTAATAATTTGTACTTTTAACTTACAATTTATTATGTAATTTTTTTTTTTAATTATTGCAGACTGATGATGTGCTGAAGCAACATGAAACGTTTCTCACATAAATAGTAAAGCATACTTCTTAGACTGCTGTCTTCCTGGGACTCCTGAATGTTTTATCAACGATCTTCCTATATAATATATATATATATATATATATATATATATATATATATATATATATATATATATATATATATATATATAGTACAAATAAGAGGACGAAAAGGAGCTGATGTAGGTTTCAACTTTATTTCCAGCCACCGTTTCAAAATATGGCTTCATCATCAGGGCTAAAATACAAAAGTAGCAACAATTAAAATCAATACATAAGACTCAGTAAAATTGTTAATGATGAAATATAGTATATATTTGAATCATAACATAAAAGTTAAAACCATCCTAATGCCTCAAAGAAATAAAACTGAGCGACCAAGAAGGGCACCAAAAAGACAAAGAAACATCTCATGCTATCAACAGAGGGGCAGAAGAAGACTGACTGTTCAAGGATGGAGTAAGTTGTTTGATGGTAGTAGGGTAAAAGACCCCATTTCAGCTCATCCTCAACACCTGACCCAAATTCGACTCACAGGCGATAAATTCCATAAGGTCGCCTTTATCTTAATCTCACGTACATTGACCATAACAACCCCACGGGTAAAACACTAAATATTTCGCTATAGTTCAGAAAAGAACCCCAAATTGGCTCTTAGGATAGGAGAACCATGGTTTCACTCGACTACCTTGAAAATACCCAACCCCATTTTGGCTCAAGTTATACTCTACGGATGAAAAAAAAACCACCATTTCACATATATATGAATAGGAGTGAAAAAATTCTAAGTCACCTAACCTAACCTAACCTAACCCACTGAGTGAAAAATTGTAAGTCCCTTAACCTAACCTAATCTAATCTAACCTAACCCATTGAGTGCAAAAATTGTAAGTCCTTTAACCTAACCTAACCCAATCTATTGGCTCAAGATATACTCTATGGATGAAAAAACCCATTTCACATAAATATGAATATGAGTGAAAAAATTCTAAGTCCCTTAACCTAACCTAACCCAATCTAACCTAACCCATTGAGTGAAAAAATTCTAAGTACCTTAACCTAACCTAACCTAACCTAACCCAACCTATTGGCTCAAAATAACCTAACCTACTGATTGAATATTATAAGTCCCTTAACCTGAATTTCTTCATGACTCACTGCCAGGTGCACAACATGTCATATCACATGATGGTATGAATGCGAAAAGATTTCTAAATTCCATTCAAATTCAGGTATGCAACTGATAAACAACCACAACAGTTACCATTTTCTCCATGACTTACTGCCAGGTGCACAGCATGTCATATCACGTGATAGTATGAATGTGAAAATATTTCTAAACTCCATTCAAATTCAGATAAGCAGCTGATAAGCACCCACAACAGTCACTGTTTTCTCCATGACTCACTGCCAGGTGCACAACATGTTATATCGTGATGGTGCACATTCCCAAGAGGCACAAAAAGGGATGCTGCTATCACAGTTTCATAATCCATTTCCATATCCAGTGTCATACACATAACACAAACACACAACACGAGATACTGCTTTAGCAAAACTTCATACGAGGGTGACAAAAAGAAGATTGTAATAACCTGCACACACACGCTCTGATAATTTTGCAGGTTTCTCTGATATGAGTTAATCCCCGAGACCTGATGTGGAAAAGACATTTATGATTGCTACTGTTGGTATATAAGCTCAAACAGCATCAAGACCTACATCGGTACACCAACAGGCTGTTCTATGCCACAACATCTCCTCAAGCAGACATCTGTAATTCCACCAGCAACAGAGGCGATGAAACTACAAATGACAGCTCCATTGAACTTCCATTGCCGTGGCACATATATATGCCACCGAAGGCTCGAACTGCCCAGAGGACTAGTGAGTCTGCTGTCAACGTTGAAAAAAGAGGAGTGAACAGGGGTGGGAACAGACCCGACTTGGGACAATCCTTAACAGGAGGGGCTGCAGGGAGCGCCACTCCACAGGCTGGTGAAAATAATTCATTTTATGTAGAAGTTTGTCGAGATGTGACTCGGGGTCAAAAAATGCACATCGTCACCGCCACATTTACATGAAAAACAACTAGTTTATTTTTATTAAATTCTCTACTCGTTATTCCTATTTTATTTGCAGGTTCACCGTGAATAATGTCACAGCTCCACCGAATGGGGAAAATGCAAGGGAAACATTGTCGAGAGGAGGTCACTGTCGAGTAGGAGGTGCCAAACAACAGCATGCTCTGCTCAACAGGGAAGGAGAGGAGGCCAACCGAATTGTGTGTACTATCGCTTATTCAACTGCAGTAGGAACACACACTGACATGACAAGGGCACTCAGAATTAACAGAACGCACCTCGCTGAGGACATCTTGCGAACACTCCAGGAGAGGGGCATAAATTCTGTTATATTATACCTGTGCATCATCATCCCCAGGCAGAGAATGATGGGTGGCATTGGTGTCACCCATGAAACGGGTTCTTTTTACGTTAGTATGCCACCTGTGCTAACATTGGTGAACACAGTGTATGAATCGCTAGATGAAGCTATTGAATATGTGGTGAGAAACCTTGAAGACAGGCTCAACTTAAGCGAGGGTTCGGGTTGGCACATCACGCCGCTACACAGAGTACAAATCAACATCTCACAGTGAGAAATGGTGAACATAGCAAACTTTAAAGAGTATCCCACGGGAGTCAGTGGTGGCAGCCAATTCATCAACATTGAATCCGGGTACAACTGTATCATTACAGCGCTAGAAATGTATGTGCTACTCAGGAAAAACCACAACACACCAGGTCAAAATCTCACCAGGGATGTGAAAAACCAGATAAGGACGAATCGGATCAGCATTAAACACACCCGACATGCCACTGAACAGCGACTCCTTCAAGATATTGAAAAAAGACAACATTAACATCTATGTGTACAAATTGTGTGAACTGGTTATGGGAAAACAACAGAAAAAACATTGGACTGTGAATCTCGTTAGAAAGGGGGGTAACGTATCATGTCCCCAACTGGTCACTCTACTGCTATTCACAGATGACCACCTTGCACTCATTAAAAACTGGTACTCTTGCGAATAGGGAATCTACGTCAAGGTTTAAAAGTTTTATGCTGTGAAGTGGTATATGTGCTTCTCTGAATTTGTGTAAAAAATCTTCCAAATGTTTAATGTGACTGGCAGAAAAAGGGCCAAAAAAGGGGGAAAGGAGGTCAGGTAACCATTTAGAAATTTTTCATTCAACCAATGCTTAAGAGGATTATAGGAAGATTAGAAGTGGGAGTAGCCTAAATTGGCTTACCTGTGGATGGATCTCTTGGTATAAATATCACCTTTTCTGTAACTTTTCTCATTCATCTACCTAAAGTGGGAGACAATAGTCTCTAAAATATAGTATTTTCTCTGTATATTTTGGCGTTTTTATGGGTTCCTTTTATTAGATGGAATTATGTTGTAACAAAAATTTTACCTGTCATATATATATATATATATATATATATATATATTATATATATATATATATATATATATATATATATATATGCTTAATAAATCACAGTAGATCCATGTGAACTTCATTATAGAAGTGAATACCACAGGAAAATGACAGATGGAACTTCAGTACCAAGCACTTTCTTCTGTTTATTAAGGCATCGTCAGGGGACAAATGAAATGCAGTTGGGAAGAAGGTTACAATGTAAACAAAAAGATCAAGAATACCATGTGGTTAATTGTCAGAAGGGTAACAATCAAAGAGATAATCCAGGATAATCTGGGATCACGAGGTCACAAACTGAAACCATAGATTTAACCATAAAAGATATGGAAGCTTGGACATACAACATCCAAAAACATGTATGAAACTGAATATATTAATTTTGTTCTTATATATATATCAGCAAATTTTTTAATTATGAAGGCCTCGAATTAACACAAACCAAGACTTAAATTTAGAAGTCTTCCATTATTTGACTTGGTGAAACAAGATTAAATTATATTCCTCATACCTGTGTCGCTTCACGGGACTAAGGACCTTGCGTCACTCCAGTTAATAGGATGATTTAAATATCTCACATGTACGAGCAATGCATTTGATATTTGGCTAGTTCTCACAGAATATTGGTGTTGTTTAATTCATTGTGAAAGTGATTTTTCTATTTCCCCATAATACATTTAGTCACAAATTTTACAAGGATTTATATAACTGCAGCCAGAAACATCTTTAAGAGAATTGTGGTGAAAAGCATTAAAATTCTAGGAATTTCTAAAAACCTTCCATCATACGGTAATTTGAGAATGTTATGCTTACTAAATTCAAGTATGTCATTAGTTAAATAAGATTTTTTCCGAGTTATTTTCCATGCTACTTACAGAAAAATCCACGGGTATTTAAGTTTCAACGCAATATCATAAATAGTTTTAACCTCAGTGTCAGTAGACTGAGGGCTACAGACACGCAGGGCCTTTAGGAACATAAAAAAAACAAAGAATTAAACATTTTGATGGTGACTGGAATGATAATGAACAATGTTAGTTGATTTTCGAAAGATTGAAAAGGTGAAATGTCTATCATGTAGACTGCTAAATCAAGAAAATTCAAATTACCATTTCTTTCTTCCTCTACAGTAAGTTAAGTATATCTTAGTTTTACCAGACCACTGAGCTGATTAAGAGCTCTCCTACGGCTGGCCCGAAGGATTAGGTATTTTTACGTGGCTAGGAACCAATTGGTCACCTAGCAACGGGACCTACAGCTTATTGGGGGATCCGAACCACACTATATCGAGAAATTAATTTCTTTCACCAGAAATAAATTCCTCTGATTCCGCGTTGGCAGAGCCAGGAATCGAACTTCGGACCACCGGATTGGCAGCTGAGTATGAAAATCACTCCTCCAGCGAGGAACTTCCTCTACAGTAAATTTTATGGAAGGAGCTAAGTTTTTTAGCTTAATAAGAAATTCCTGGAGATTTTCGTGAATTGGCCAAATACAGAAAATATCATCCACATACCTAAACCATATAACTTTTTGGGGGCAAAATTCTTGGTAAGAATTTTGTTACCCCATCTAAAATTTTGTTTTATCATTTATTAATAAAACTTCATTTCCAAGTTCTCGATTACAGAAAGAAAGATCTCTCATTCCTTGTGATGCATTGTAAATATAGATCATTAAAGCTGCTAGATCGTGCGCCGAAGTCATGAAGAGTCGATTGTTCAATAATTCAGTAAGAAAACGTTCATCTGTCTATTTGTTGTACAGTACTTCATGCACATGAATTCAAAAACTATTCATTAGATTATGATTATGCATCTGTCTATCAGAATAAGTTTGAATTATAGATGCAATTTGTAAAAGCGCGTATTTTCACTGGTTACGATCTGGTTAAAGGTTTTAACCATATCTTTACCGGGGAAACATCACACAGTTTCAATTTGTATCTACAATTCAGACTTATCCTCATAAGCAGACGCATAATCGTAAAAGACATTGCAATTGCACAGCCGTAAACTAAATCAAGATTTAGCAATAAGAATCTTATTGTCAGTGTTTGATCGGGATTAAGATTTCATAAGTGTTATAAAAATAATTAGGAACTGTGTATCCATACCTGACTGTAACTGGTTGATCTTAGTCCCAAGACATAACGTGTTATACAGATAAATTTCAGGAAATGTAGCCGAACCTTTTGCGACTTGTGTTACAATTTGATCATCGAAAACAAATTGTGAAATTGAGGTTGTATTCGTAAACTGGAGCCTGTAACAAGAAAGACTGACTGAGACTTTTTGGTTTCGACCCAGAATCGAGACCCAGTATCAAGATCCAGAATCAATCGAGATATTAGGAAACAGATCGCTTCTCGGCTAAGAGAGAGAGAGAGAGAGAGAGAGAGAGAGAGAGAGAGAGAGAGAGAGAGAGCACTGGGGAAACTTTTGACCTAACTCTGTGTATTATTCGCTCTGCCGAGCGCCTTCGACTTCTGCTATTCCATCCTTATTTTTTTGCGTTTTCTTCTCTCCTTTTTTTTTATAATCTCGGATCCCTCACGCGAAGTTAGTTCGGCATCTCATAGAACTTTATAATTGCCCTGTCTCAAATCCCTCGCCCTGCATCGCTCAAAAAAAAAAAAAAAAAAAAAAAAAAAAAAAAAAAAAAGACTGCGAAACGCGAAGTTTACCGATGCAAACATACTTTGACTTGATGTTTTTTTTTCTTCTTCTTCTTATGCATCCTGGAGTTGTTATGCATGGAATATTCAGAGCGAAACTACGCTCTCTTTCTGCTGAAGGCAGCAGCCTTTGCCATGTTTGTTGGGAATCGAAGAAGTGTATTTGTATGTGCAGGAATGCAATATGTATGCACGTAAATCCTATTGGGTATTTATATGCATAAATGTATCAGCGAATGGATTTATGTAATGTGTGAATGTGCAACCACGTAACTGTGGCCCACATTGTGTGTGTGTATATATATATATATATATATATATATATATATATATATATATATATATATATATATATATATATATATATATATGTATATATATATATATATATATATATATATATATATATATATATATATATATGTGTGTGTGTGTGTGTGTGTGTGTGTGTGTGTTTATGTGTGTGTATGTATATATATATCCATCTGAGAAAGAAGGAATCCACACGAATAAACAGAAATAAATGGCAATAAATCAAAACCCAGAATTATAAAAAAACAATGCACGGTGCAAATGCACATACGAATATCCTTCAACAAAGTTGCATATTGTAGAGAAAACTGGGAAACAAACATTCAAGATATAAAAGACAAAAATACACTTTGGCCATTAAATTTCGCTTACCCCTTCAGCAGTAGATAATCCCCCACTCAAAATAGGTCCATTGAAACTTGTGTCACGGCCTCAAGTACCGAACTATATATCATCTTCCATATAGGCAACATAGTACACTGCCATGTACAGCAGCACGTAATTTTCATGTTCCCGAACACGTATGAAGACTGTAATCATTCAGGATGAATGTCCGGAAAAGGATGAGTATACATTTTTACACTAATAACTCCATCTACACACCAGCGACTGAATCTAGAATACGAAATGCGCCGAAAAGCATCATGCTTAGTCTCTAGGCAGAACATTACAGATTGCTGAATCAACTTGCTCATAACAGTGTGCATATTTCAATACCTATTATTTCCATAGCTATTCCATATATCCTATATATATATATCCTATATATATATATCTATATATATATATATATATATATATATATATATATATATATATATATATATATATATATATATATATATATATATATATATATGACTGGTAAAAATGTTCTGTTATAACAGAATTCCATCTTATAAAAGGAACCCACAAAACACCAAAATATATAGAGAGAAATATTATATTTCAGAGACTGCTGTTCCCCTCTTCAGGTAGATTGTTCATTACCTGGAAGAGGGAAGACAGCAGTCTCTGAAATATAGTATGTTTATCTCTATATATTTGGGTGTTTTTATGGGCTCCTTTTATTATTATTATTAATTATCATTATATATAGTAATATATATATATATAATATATATATATATATATATATATATATATATATATATATATATATTTCTGCTCGTTCACTCCCCAGAAATTGTAGTTAACAACTGAAAAATTTGGCCCTGAAAGGCGGACGGGAGATCAGAACAAAAAGAAAAAGAACTACTAAGGCAGATGGCCGATATTACTGAGGAACGGGGAATTTACATAAAAGTTGGACTTTAGTTTTAAATGCACTATTTACATTAATTTATATATATATATATATATATATATATATATAGTATATATTATATATGCAGAAGCCAGGTACTATGTCGTACCTCTAAGTAAATGGAGATACAATCCACAATGAAGTAACGAGGGCGAACGTTACACACTACTTTCTTTCAATCGAAAGTTTACAGGCCACTCCGGGGGGAATGAAATGGCTGGGGATTTACACAAAGAAAACTATTTCGTTACTTGAATTTACTAGGGGATGTTTTACTAGTATCAGAAGGGGTGTGTAATTACAGAATGAACCAAGTTGGGAGGAAATGAGAAACGTAACAAAGGATGGGGGCATTCGCCTTGGAAAAAATGGAAATGAAATACAGACAAAGGTAAAACAATTCCTGACTGAACTGAAAATTACTCTCACAGTATATATATATATATATATATATATATATATATATATATATATATATATATTATATATATATGATATGTATATAGTATCTAGTATATATGTATATATATATATATATATATATATATATATATCTATATATATATATATATATATATATATATATATATATATATATATATATGCAGAAGCCAGGTACTATGTCGTACCTCTAAGTAAATGGAGATACAATCCACAATGAAGTAAAATCCTCTTGTAGTTTAAAATATATATTCTGTGACAGGATTAAAGCTTTCGACCATCAACTGTGGTCTTGTTCACTAAAATGTGATATGTCACCTCAAGGAACTAACAAGTAAGAGCACAAACATTTGAAAAAACAACGGTTAGATAACAAGCTAGTTTATATTATGAATGATCAGGCGGTTGAGCCCTCGTTCTTTCCAGAATTCGTCTTGATCTTCGTGGGGGAATGTTTCTATTGTCAACTGCTTGTTCTCTGCTGGTTGGGTGGTTTGTTGGAGAAATGACCTGAGTGGAGTAAACAGGAGAGAAAGCAGCATCGTTATTGGCACATTTATTTCTAAAGTTTGAAATTTTCCCTTTTCCACATATCTCTTCACAAATAGCTGCATTTTCTGTAATACCAGTATTTCCTGCAAAGGTCTCGTTTAATGAAATTAACGCCCCTTCTACTACTCGTCTCAAAGTCCTGTCGTTACATGCAAAAAAACAACCTTTGTACCTTTGTTAAAATTTATTGCGGGTGGTTTTTCTTCCCATGTATGTTGCGCAATTGCACTGTATGAACTTCCCCTTCTGCAAGCAGCAACGTGTTCTTCCCTTCTCTTATCAATGGAACGTCCGCTTTCTCCCACGTAACATTCATTGCAATCACTGCAAGGTATTACATATACTCCTACATGGTCTCTATTACCCGGGTTATTTTTGATGAGTTTCTTCTTGATTGTACTGTTGTACTGAAAAACTATTGTTGAAGCCGTTCTTTTTTCCTTTAAGCTGCCTAGAAAATTTATTAAGTTCTCTATTATAAGGAAGAGCAAGAGATGCCTTAAAATCTACCTTTTCATTTATATCATGAGGGGCGTAAAACATCGATCTAGCTTTAGATAGAGACTGTAGTATAAAAAAACTTTGGGTAACACAGTTTAGTAAAACTATCTACCAAGAAATTTATTTCGGCGTCAATGAACTGGGGATCACATATTCGGTATGCTCGAAAAAACAAATTGGTTAAAACGTTGTGCTTTACTTTAGGTTCATGATATGAAAAGTAATGAATATAAGTGTTTGTGTGGGTGTTCTTCCTATACACGCTGAATTTAAAGTCACTACTCACTGTGTCTCTATGAACTACCATATCTAGAAAGGGAAGCCTATTTTCCATTTCCTTTTCCACTGTAAATTTAATAGAGGGCAAAAAACCATTAAGCAACTCTAAAAACCTATGAAAGGCTTCCTCGCCGTGTCTATAAACAATAAAAACATCATCTACATACCTAACCCAAATTTCAGGCTTGATGTCTTCCGGTAGTGTGTCAACGTAAACCTTTCTAAAAAATTTCATACATAAGTTAGCCAATATAGGGGAGAGAGGTGAGCCCATCGAGACCCCGGATATTTGTTGATAGAACGAACCATTAATTGTAGATTGAACGCAAATGTTAATCAAATGACAAAATTTATCTATGTGCATAGGTGGCTTGAAAATATTATCTGAGGCTAATTACTTCAAGTTGTCGAGCACGAAACTCAGTGGTATTCGTGAATAAAGAAACTATATCTAGACTGTACATAGTACCTATGTAATTCTTTTCCTTAATTTGATCCATAAAATCCATACTGTGCTTAATGTGAGATTTCGAAATTGTCCCTATTAATTCCCCCAAAACCTCCGCTAACCATGACAACAGATCCGACTGAGGATTGTTGCAGCTAGCGACAATGGGCCTTAAAGGACACCCCTCCTTGTGAATCTTGGGAGTTCCGTAAAAGTAACTAAAAGACGGCAGTTTTCTCGCTAGCTTACTCAGGACTATATTTCTGGTTTCTTTTTCCACACCACTGCTAACTACGGCTTTTATTTTCTTGTTAAATTCAGACTGCAAATCACTAATGCAAGGGGGTTTTGTTACTATCGTTTAAGAAATTTTAACACTTCTTCAATCTATCTAATGCCAAGTTGAAACGTCGTGGTAAATGATCTACCTTCTTCTCAAAACAATGAAGCAACATGCCTTTAATAAAATCTACGTTTACTCCTGAATGCTTGTAGTTAAATTGATTGATGCTACCAATACCTCTAAGGAAATCAATATCCTCAGTGCCCAGAGAAAAAGAAAAAATGCAGTCCTAGGCTAAGAAGTATTTTACTATCCTCATTTAGCTCACAGTCCGCAAGTATTTTGATATTACCCTGATTAAAAGCAAGATCCAAACAGAGTGCCTACATAAATTTCTAAGCTTCCCATCTAGCTGAGCTTTATGTGCCAACGACTTTTGCAAAGCAACCTCACCTGCACAATTAACAATCCATTCAAAGTTGATATCAGTTCTTTTGTAGATTTCTTGCCGTAGGTTATTTTTCCTGTGTCTAATTTCCAAAAGAATTTCCTCGCGTTTGAACTTTGCTTGCTTCACTTGGTCCTCCAAAAAGTCTCTCTTGTATCTGGGAAACGGATCTCCTTCAAAAGAGTCCCTGCATAACCAGCCGTACATTTTCGGAACCACCTGCTCTGCAATACAATCTTGAAGGAATATGATTTGATTTTTCAGTCTTCTGGCGGTGATGCATCTTCTTTCGTGTAGTCTGTACTCCTGAAGAACCTGAGTTCCCAAAGCGTGCCGGATGAAGTCTCCTATAATGTTAGCCATTAATGTTTTGTGGATGTACTACGTGGAAACATAAATGCAGAAGCCAGGTACTATGTCGTACCTCTAAGTAAATGGAGATACAATCCACAATGAAGTAAAATCCTCTTGTAGTTTAAAATATATATTTCTTGTACAGGATTAAAGCTTTCGACCATCAACTGTGGTCTTGTTCACTAAAATGTGATATGTCACCTCAAGGAACTAACAAGTAAGAGCACAAACATTTGAAAAAACAACGGTTAGATAACAAGCTAGTTTATATTATGAATGATCAGGCGGTTGAGCCCTCGTTCTTTCCAGAATTCGTCTTGATCTTCGTGGGGGAATGTTTCTATCGTCAACTGCTTGTTCTCTGCTGGTTGGGTGGTTTGTTGGAGAAATGACCTGAGTGGAGTAAACAGGAGAGAAAGCAGCATCGTTATTGGCACATTTATTTCTATAGTTTGAAATTTTCCTTTTTCTACATATGTATTTTCTGTATATATACTTATATATATATATAGTATATATATATATATATATATATATATAGTATAGTAAAATATTATAGATATATATATATATAGATATATATATATATATAGATATATATATATATAATATATATACTATATATATTATATATATATATATATATATATATAGATATATATATATATATATATATCTATATATTGTTATATATATATTTGATGTATATATATATATATGTTTATATATATACATATATATATTATAAGTATATATATGATATATATATTTATATATATATATATATATATATATATATATATATATATATAGATATATATATATATATATATCGTATATATATAAATATATGTATCATATATATATATATATATATATATATATATATATAATATAAATATTTATCTATATATACAGACAAATACATATGTGGAAAAAGGAAAATTTCAAACTTTAGAAATATATGTGCCAATAACGGGAAGACTAATGAAGATAGATTGTAAATATGTGCATGAGGATATATTATGACTGTAAAATCTATTGGATATATATATATATATATATATATATATATATATATATATATATATATATATATATATGTGTGTGTGTGTGTGTGTGTATATAGTATACACACACACACACACACACACACACACCACACACATATATATATTATATACGTATATATATATATATATATATATATATATATATATATATATATATATATATGTGTGTGTGTGTACATACACACACACACACACACACACACACATATATATATATATATATATATATATATATATATATATATATATATATATATATATATATATATATATATATATATATATATATATATATATATATATATATATATATATATATATATATATATATACTCGAGGAATATGACAAACGAACATATTGACAGCTGGCAAACAAATATTCACACCTGACAAGTTGGAAAAGTATCCGTAAACTGTCAGCTTCCGAGATCAGTACTCTTTAGAAGATTGTTTATTATGTAGGTAGGCTCAAATTACTCTCTCTTTAAAATCTACAAATTTTACACATTTATTCGGAAATTATTAGATCGAATTTGCACATGCCTTGAGAAATATTAATTTTCTTACATAAACTTTATATATATATATATATATATATATATATATAATATATATATATATATATATATATATATATATATATATATATATATATATATATTCTATATATATATATATAATATAAAAATGAGCCCGACGATGTTTCATATCAGTATATTTACTCATCCCATATTTTACTATATATTATAGAATGCTTTGGTCATGTTTGATATATTTTCCATACTTTTATCTATTTGTACCTATATTCATACCGGATCGCTCATTTTTGTGTAACCTTCAAACTTTAAATAACGCCTATTAATACAAGTCTTGGAGACTAGAACACTTTTTTAGAAGTGACCAAATTCAATTTTCTTTATTTTCCAGTTAATTCCTACTTCCAATTCACTCACTAGTCCTTTTTCTTATTACTTAATTCTGCTTTAATGGACAACTTTCTTCAACTTCACTGAGCTTTTTCCACTTCATTTTCTTTTCTGAAGTACAACATTGTCCTCACAAAGCTTTTTCATTTCGATGATCATTTACGGAGCAGTTTTGGAAAAGAAAAACTCCGACGGAAAAATAAGAGGACATTTGAAGACAATGAAAGGAAAGTCCAGTAATAATTACTGTCTGCACATAGTAGAGGAATAGAACATTTACTACCATTAACAAAAAAATAAGTTCAAAACGACATTTTTTCTCGTTGACACTGAAGAAAATTAAAGTAAAAACATAAATCCATTTACTCAAGATATTAGGAGAGTGAGATGAAATTTAGTAGTTTATTCTCGCTTGGTGGAAAATAATATTTCTTTATTTTTTTAAATAAATAACAGAGGTATAGAAGAGTAGGTAATTGCCCTGGATCTTATAAAAGATTAAATAAAAGGATGAAGATATATACTCGGACACAGGGTGCCTGGTGTATGTTCTACCTTCCTGAAAATGATATATATATGTATTGTGTTACAATCCCGGATTTTGTGTGCGTAGAATATAGCTAGGTACAGGCCACATAACTGTTTTTTTTTTTATTATTATTATCAAATCAAATATGTGGCATGAACGTTATCAAATTCGTTTTTCATTTTCATTTGTAGTATCGTCTACATTATATCTTGATGTTTATTGTGTTTTAGCATTTCTGTTATTAATACTAAGCGAAGTCCTCGCACATAATGCATCATTTTTCCAACCAGATTAGTATGTTTTTAAGATACCAATTTCCCTAGTGATCATATATACTCGTATCCCCCGTTCCTAAGCCAATGTATGTGGTTTTTCCCACTCCTGAGCGTTTCTGTGTGTGTGCGTGCATTCGTTTCCTCTCTTCAGTTAGATCACAGTATAAGATCTTAATTCTCTTCTCTTTTATGAAACAAGGCACACTAATTCAGTACTACTATCTTTAACCCTTTAAGACATTCGTTTTTTTAGCACCTTGCAAAGTATTCGATACGTCTGACTGACTCCTTTTTTGAAAAATCAAAAGAAATGTTCGTAATCGTTTTTAATTATTTTTATTGGCATGAACAGAAAGAGCAACTGCTCCACTTTCATTTTAGGCACTTACTTAAGTAATTGTGCAGAAAATGAAAAATAGTAAAATTGACCAAAGTAAAATTGACCAAAGGCATAACCAGGTTTTGAGGATGTTAAAGCATGTTCAAGGTCTGCCTCATGTAATATTAATAAGGTAATGCAAAACACATTCGAAAAGAAGAAAGAAATGTAGCCGAAACTGCAAATGAAAAGAAAAGCGAAGAATATTAATTAAAAAGAGGTCCCATCTCGCCTACCGTGATAGGATTCAAGCCTACCACCTTCAGGTCTGAATTCCTATGCATTATCAGGCCAAACGATATTACTAATAGCTCTGTATCGCGTCGATCATATTTTTGAAATATTCAGAATACATATCAAAACCTGTTTACGGTCATTTTCAGTTCCAGGTAATTACTTCAGCACTCTTGGTTTAGATTGCAACCTCTCTGAAACAGAAAGAAATAATGATTATTACTTCAAATATCACGATTCTGGAAGTAAATAACGGTAGCTTCTCTGAAAAATCAGGGATGTAAAAGGAAATATGTCTATTAACTGTAAGACATTGCATGAAGAATTGAGTTTCCAGCAGGTATAAGAATTGCTAGAGGTTTATAATTGCAAGAAACGGTTAAGAATGAATTGTGCGTGAGGTTCCTTGGGAGTTGCAGCAGATTAGGAGCAACTCAAATGAAGGGTTTGTAATAAGAACTGAGGTTCCTGGGCTGACAGAGGCAGTGAAGATGCTCACACGGCCAGTGCTGCCACTCCCCACTCCTCCCCACCCCCCAAAAAAATGAAAAAGAAAAAGAGTAACTCCATCAGAAAGGCTGGAGTTCTTTTCTAGCAGATTTCTGCTTTGCTGTCTGTGAAATGGAAGTGTCATTCCGATCTCCTTTGAAAGTGATAATTTCAGTCTTCTTCTTCTTTAAAGAAAGAAAAAAAAAAAACCTTCTTTCAGGCTCCCGTCATAAAACTGACACGGAAAAAGGTAGGTATCCTTCACTCCTCATTTTCTCTGGAGGAATATTCATGAAAGGAGCCACGACAGAGAGAGAGAGAGAGAGAGAGAGAGAGAGAGAGAGAGAGAGAGAGAGAGATATCTGTTCCATCTAGGAGGTAAGCAGTCCCATCTTATAAGCAAACGTGAAGTAGTAACAACTCAGGGTTACGTACTGCAATATCTATCAGAACAAATTGATAATAATTTTATTAGAATTATTATATTCTACCAACTAGAAATAATAACTAGTGATTAATGAGCTATATTTCTCTTTAGCTCTCATAATCAATCTTATAACAAACAATTGTTTGTTCATGAGGATCCCCATAACAATCAACCTGATGACACATCTAGAAAGAGACTACGATGTAAATTTTCGTATCCCTCATCTTCGTCATCGCAGGCATCCCCAGACAAAGGCCTCATTATGCAAAGAGGCCGAGATCCTTTTTTTTTTTCTTTTTTTTAGATTCTGATGAAGGGTTCCTTTATTGTCCTCCTTTTCTGCATTGTGAGCTTGGGAAAATATGGTCTGATGAACTATTGAAATTCGGAAAATGTAAGATTAATATCTTTTACTCCATTTCTTGTCGAAATAGTAATTAGGATTCTCTGAAATGCTCACTAGAATTTTGTGTTTATATTCTTAGATCTACATTCGTGTTTCAAGTTGGGGATCGTAACAAAATTTGAAAGAAATGGAAGTATTTCATTTGACGATTTCATTATTATTATTATTATTATTATTATTATTATTATTATTATTATTATTATTATTATTATTATTAGCAAACTGACCCATCTACGATGGGTGATAAAAATACGGGAGCAGAGTGAAAAATTTATATGTATTATTTGTTCAGCAATATTAAAATAAGGGCGATTTTTATACATACCAACTACAGAACCTCTTTGTACACAATATTATCAGTTTGTCCACAACTGAATTTCAAATTGGCAGTGTCAGTTGCTATGCTCATTGCCACATACAGTTGGCCATGCGTGAACATGGGTGACGGCAGAAACACACCAACACGATCCAGTCTGGCCCTGCGACTTGTTTGCAGTGAATGAGAAGGCCAGGTTGATGGGAAACTGCCTGCGCCGTAACTGGAACGGAAACTGCTTGTCCGAAGGCATCAGAGGAATCCGGGGGATGAACAGACGTTTAGCCGGTGTGAGGGCCCGTTGCTATCACTGCTTCGATGACGTGGGAGTTTAGCTCCATAACGGTGTACCTCATTCCGTTGCAATGCCCATTGGCAGGATCGAAATTCCGAAGCAACATTACCGGGCAGTACTTCTTCAACGTTATTTTGTGCACTGGCAGTCCCGATGGATTTAAGTTATTCAAAAAATCTAGCGGATATTGGTGATAATTTTCATCTTCTATTGTGTCCGAGCTGAAATATTCGCGACTTTCTCCGGAGAAGTTGTACAGAAACTATGTATGAAAAATCGTAAAGTAACTAAATCTACGGGAATAACCAGCCTCGTTTCACGGCAAGAAACAGCTCCGTTTCAGGGAATCCCTTCTCACCCCCACCCCCTACAAAGGAGCGGGGGGTAGGTTGGATGAAACCCCATTACAAACCATCTTAGGGGTCCCCACCATAACCCTGCCAAGTTTCATGCCCATCTGACCAGCCGTTTGGCCGTGATTGAATGACAGACAGACAGAAAGACATTACGCCCATTATAGTATGATGATGATTATTATTATTATTTGGTCTATCACAATCCTCCAATTTGACTGGGTGGAACTTATAGTGTGGGGTTCCAGGTTGCATCCTGCCTCCTTAGGAGTCCATCACTTTTCTTACTATATGTGCTGTTTCTAGGAGCACACTCTTCTGCATGAGTCCTGGAGCTACTTCAGCCTCTAGTTTTCCCAGGTTCCTTTCCATGGATTTTAGGATTGTGCCTAGTATTCCTATAATTATTGGTACAATTTCCACTGGCAGACCCCATATTTTCAGGTCTTGATACTTATCCATTGTTTCCCTCTCTTTCTCATCAACTCTGGTGTCCCATGGTATTGCGACATCAATGAGTGATACTTTCTTCTTGATTTTGTTAATCAACACCTCGTCTGGTCTGGTTTGTTTGCGCGTATCACCTGACCATTTTCTATCACTCCTTCAGGTTGGTGCTTATACCACTTATTACTGCAAGGTAGAAATCCAGACATTCAATTGCTATGTGGTTTATGGTCTCATTTTTCATATTGTCCTGCATATGGGTGAGATGTTATTTCTATCTATAGTTCTTTGAACGTATCTGGTTCTTGGGGCCTGGCTGTTGTCATTCCTTCCGTTTTCTTCTCGAGCTCTCCCATCTGTAGCCATTGCCATGTTTCATTACTAGGCCAGTTCTTTAGTTTGTCTCATGTATTGTCCATGCATTGCCTTGTTGTGCCATTCTTCTGTTCTGTTTGTCATTCTCCTGCCTCTGTATATTTCTGGGTCTTCTTCTACTTTTTTAAGTCCCTCTTCCCATGCACTCCTGAGCCACTCGACTTCTCAGGTTTTCAGATATTGCCCCAGTGCTCTGTTCTTGATGTTGATGCAATCCTCTTTACTTAGTAGTCCTCTTCCTCCTTCCTTTCGTGTTATGTATAGTCTGTCCTATTTGCTCCTGGGTGTCGTGCTTTGTGTATTATTACATGTTTCCTAGTTTTCTGGCCTATGCTGTGTAGTTCTGCCTTCATCCATGCCAGTACCTCTGTGCTGTATCTGATTACTGGTACTACCCATGTGTTTATGGACTTTATCATACTTCCAGCATTGAGTTTTGACTTGAGTATCACCTTAAGTCTGTGGAAATATTCTTTCCTGATCGCGTCCTTCATCTCTTGGTGTTTTATATCCTCTCCTTCCACATTCCCAGGCATTTGCATCCTGTCTCATCTGTGTGCTTGATGTTGTTCCCATCTGGTAACTTTATCCCTTCAGTCCTAGTTACGTTGCATTTTTTGCAGTTGAACAAGACACATTTTTCTACTCCAAACTCCATCCTGATGTCCCCAGATACAATCCTTACAGTCTGGATTAGGGTATCTATTTCCTTGATGTCCTTGATGTCATCCATGAACATCAGATGGTTAATTCCGTTGCCTCTTTTCTTGAGCTGGTACCCAGCATCCATCTTCTGCAGTACTTTTGCGATGGGAATCAGGGCTTCTACTATGAGTAGTGAGGACAGTGAGTCACCCTGGAAGATCCCTTTCCTGATATTAACCTCTGCTGTGGTAGACTCATATCAGCTGGTACCTGATGTCTAGGCCCGTCCCTTACAACGCTCCTGATTAGCTGTTGATAAGCCAAACACAGGGCCGGAAACTCAGTATCTCGAGAGAGTTCACATAGGCAGGATGTATGTTCCACCTCTCCTGAGGCATACGTCTCTGAAAAGTTATAACTTTCATTACACCTCAGGTTTCCCCGCAAAAAAGGTGTGTTTCCCAATTGCATCAGTGAACATCGACAAGCCAATGATTTAAGAAATATAATGGAATAAGAATTATAAAGGAAATCGTTATATATAATAAAAAGAAATAAAGAGAAGGATGCAGCAAAAGAAAAATCAATGGGATGAATGAATTTCCTCCATACGGTAACAATATCTAGGTAACGATTATTTTTTTCAAGTAGAGATTTCCACTAATGGATATGAAAGGGTGATGGTGATAATGATAGTAACGATGATGAAATCTCAATATTCTCTTTTCGTAAGACTTCTTCTATCAGGTGCCGTGATCATGATGATAACGTCATCGAGTGATCACGTGAGCAACACCTAACTACACGAAGATAAGTGAGATTAATATTCCTAATCTTTTGCTTGTTATTTTCATATTGATAGCCCTACCTATGATTTGCGTTCGGTAGTATTGTTTTCCATGTTATTTAAGCCACAAAACTGTATGAAACAAAATGATAAATGATGAATGCACTGCAATCACATGTAAGGAATGAAAGAATATATTTAATAAAAATTTCATGTTTATATCACTATAAATATTTTTGCATTAAGTTTACTGAAGTACACAATTCTTATATCATTATAATCCTAAAATTATTGACTTGTCGATGTTTAATGATGAAATTCGGAAATAGTACTTTTCTGCAGGTAAAACCGAGGTGTAATGAAAGTTATAACTTTTGAGAGGTGTATCCCTTAGGAAAGGTGGAACATACATCCTGTCTATGTGAACTCTCGAGAGAAACTGAGAGTTTCCAGACCTGTGATTGGCTTATCAACAGCCTATCAGGAGCGTCGTAAGGGACGGACCTAGACATCAGATGAACGGTTGATGTGAATCTACTATAGTCTTATTCCAGATCTTGAAAATATTGTATTTTTTTAGGAAGCTGATGGAAATCTTCCTGTGCTGCGTATATTTTTCGGTGTTCTATTAGTCATGTGTTTGGTATCATGTTGAAGGCTTTCTCATAGTCAATCCAGGCCATGCTTAGGTTGACTTTTCTTCTCCTACTGTTCTTCATTAGCATTTTTGTCTATCAGGAGCTGGTCTTTTCTGCCCCTACACTTCCCTCTGCAGCCTTTTTGTTGGTTGGGGGGGGGGGGGGGGGATGGTGTATGTATTTGTTAGGAATTGTTTGTTTACTGAGTGTTTGTGTTCTTTTTTGTTGTTATTGGTAGTTGCGTAATTATAGAATCTATTGTTCATTTTCTCCTTTTTGGGTAAAACTATGTTACTCAGTGATAACATATGTATATTATGAATTACTACTAATGGTTATTTGCACTAGAGGGTAAACTCTCTTCCGGAACTATCTGCTGGTGGTCTTGTTTTTTCGCAGCATACGAAGTACTAAAGGAACCATCGCCGACGGGAAAAAAGGCAGTTGGAAGAAAGCAGGTGGAAGATGACTTTCTTACTTGATGGAAGTTTTTTGGAATAAAATTAAGATTAATGTTAGTTCGTCAAGACATTACAATGGAGGGGTAATATATTTTCTCCGCCATCCTGCACAAGATGAGACCAGCCATATGTGTTTGAATATCAACGACACTATCGTCACTGAATTTCAGAGGAATAGTATTGAGAAGTTATGTCATTGCGAAAATTATGCTGGTTTTCTAAAGTGATTCCCTGTCAATTTATTTATCGTGGATAAATATTCCTTTACTCGATTCCCTGTGGACGCTACTTTTTCAGTACTCATAATTTATCACTTCTGTAACTTGGCGTTATCCCATAAAGTTTGTTAGCATTTTTTAGGCGCCTTTGCGTTACATTATTGGCCAGATATAATGTTCTCTTCAAGTTTCCAGGTCGTTCTGCCTGTTGTGGTTAGCGGCAGTCATGCTTGGTATTGTCGCCGGTAGATAAATAAACATTCTTTTTCTTCAATGGCTCAAACTCTAAATTATAAGCCTTGCTGACTATTATTAAGTTTAGTGCTTGAGTTACTTGGTGATCTAGTGATGTTTACCTTTACTTTTAGAATAAAATTTCATTTATATCCTCAGGGTTTCTTGAATAATGAGGAGGATCAAAACTTGAGTTATGGGGAGGATTAAAGAAGGAAGACAGCATACCTGTAGTGACTTCTGACACAGGAAATTCTTTCTTCCAACAGCAAGCCAACCAGCAATCAGCTCATAAGTTGTCGAAAGTTATCTTTCATATGGAAGCACAAACTTTCATTAAAGCAAGCAATTTTAATTGTCTTGTTTTATTCCTTCCATTGTACTCTTTTCAAGATGGTACCCAACGTGGGGCCCGAGTGAGAAATTTGGTTGCTGGTTGGTCTCGTTGAGTGTAGGGTTGGTGGAGAGAATAACGAAAGTCCGAGAATATTCAATTTTATAGGTGTTTTCATTTTGTTTATAATTGTAACTGTCCTTTAACTTACTTGGTTTAGTTTTTAGTCTTGGTATTGTCATGAGGCTGTCAATCCTAGGACACTTATGTTAGAGATTTGGAGCTGAGAGTGAATATCTCTGTAATTGAAATTGACTCGGCATCCTTTGATGTTAGCTTCTTGGTTTCCCCAGTGCCACGTTTTCTTATTTTCTGAATAATCTAGCTCTCCTAGAAGACTTGTTCACATATAACCCCGATTATTTGGTGGTATACTTAGGAGGGAATGATTTAAAGTCTCGTTTTGATTTGTCAGTTGTAAAGAATAATTGTAGAGAATTTTACAAGGCTCTGAGATCTAGATTACCAAGATCTTGTATTATTGCATTTCAAATTGAACTCCGATTTTATGAAAGGACAAATCGGTTTGATACCCCTTGTGTGGAAGATTTCAAGTTAATGAGCCGTTACCTCAATATATTTATTAACATGTTGGCTTTCAAGAAAAATTTGTTCAGAGTAGAGGGTCCGGTTAGATTAGATAATAGAAGGCCACACATTTAAACTCTGTTAGATCTTCTCTCAAAATTGATTTGTGATTGTCTGAAGTATTGTATTAATAACAACTAATAAAGATGTCAGAATTAACGCCTTTGATAAATTCTTGGAAGTACATCCGCAATCAATTGACTAAGAATGTTAATAGAATTGAGGAGTTTAAATTGGGTTCTGATGTTGACCGGTGTTCACTTGTCTCTAAATTTCATGGATTAGCTGCAGACCTGAAGATTTATGATTCTAAAATAATGACGATTTTATGGGCACAAAAGGAAGATGAGACAAAACTGAATAATGAGTTAGAAGCTTGTGAGAGCTATTCTGATCAAATAAATTATTGCAACTCTTGAAGCTTTTAAAGATTCAGTTCCTCCTCATTCCTTAATTGAAGAAGCAAGAAGCCTTTTGAAAAGCCGTACAACACCTTTACCAGCTTTTAAAAGTGAAGAAGGTGAAAATATTGAGAAATTTCTCTCAGAATTTGAAGAGGTTATCAAAACCTTCAAGTATACCCAGAGAGATAAATTATTGTTGTTGAAGCAACGAGTGTGAGGTCTGACATCCATACTACTCAATTCGCTAGCAGTTGACAAACAGCATATGAAGAGACAAAATTAATTTTAAGGTCTGCTTTAGCATCCCCTATATTTCAGAAGTTTACATTAATAAAACAGTTGACAGATATGAAATTGCCAAGTGGACGATTTTTTAACTACTTCTTTTGGAATGGCATGAACAGCACCTTCCAATCTCAGCTAGTAAACATTACCAATAAGTCGAGGCCCTCTCTTACAGAAATTAATGATAACATTTTTGAAGCATGTGAACGATATGCAATGGCATTACAGAAAATTTATACTAAAATTAAAAAGTTCCCCAAAACTTCAGAGGCTGTTAATCTAGCCTCTAATGTGAATGTTGATATGCAGTTACTAAGGTGAGGTGCTCTTTATGTGCTCATGATAGGGCAGCTGATAATCACCAAATTTTCAAGTTCCCAGTTTATGATAGTAATAAGGCTGAAAGAGATAGAAGGTTGCTTAAAGTGTGGCGGTTGCACTCATTCTACAGGATTGTGCAAATTTAGATTTCATAAGAAATGCAGAGGCTGCCATGGTTGGCAAATCACATTTCTCTGCATTAAGAATAAAGATTCCCCAAAAGGAGATAAAGTTAATGTTAAAGGCTTTAATAAAAGCTCAAGTTTGGTTTTAATAAAAGTCTAACAAGGTCTCCACAGGTGTAGTATTTTCCATAGGTGCTCTTCAATGCTATGGTAATAAATCTGCTCTACCAACTTTTCAACTTGTCAATTGGATGACCATACTCAAATAAGAGGCTTACAAGACTGTTTGTCAGTGTAATTTTATTACTGATAGAGTAGCCAAGAAGATTCCTTTAAAAGTTTTGAGGAGAAATTTGAGTCTTATGGTTAATGATTTTAACTTTGCTAAATCCTATAATACAAAGGTTGTGGAACTGAATTTAAAGTTTGGTCAGGAAATTTATAAGGTTGAAGCCCTATGTGTGTACCTTATATCAATATAAATTTGAAGTTACAACATTTGTCCAGTATAGCTAGCCATTTTACTGCTAAGGGCTACACCCTTGTAGATAAACAGTTGCTAGATAATTGGGATGAGTTAAATGGTATAGATTTCATCCTAGGCACTAACTCTGCTCACTGCACTATGGCATCAACAATTAGGTTTGGCCAAGGTAGTCCTCCATTGTATTTTCATAATTCATTTGGAGTGATGCTACTTTGTAATGTTAACACAATGTTACAAAATTGACATTGCCCTCCTGATTTGAATATAATTGAATCTTCAACCACTTGTCAGCTTGTTGTTGCACCATTGGTTTTGTTGGCCTTGGATTAGGTGAATTTAATGATGAGGTTGATGTTGAGCATGAGGAAATGGTAGTGGAAGCAAATTGTTTAGTTCTAAATGAACAAGGTGGCATAAATGAACAAGCACTACAAAGGGCAACTGAGCAAATGTTAGAATGTCTCAGCCAAAGGCACCTTAATTATGATAAAGATGAGAATGAGACTTTTGTCTCACTTGGTGGAAACTATAAACTAGCTGAATCAGTTTTAAGGTCGAACTTAAAGAAGCTTTGCTAAAAGGAGATGCATTTAAAGCTTATGGATGAAGTCATTAAAGAGCAAGAAATTTTAGGAATAATTTAAAAGATACCAATCATTAAACATTATCTAACAGAACATCCTGAATATAGTTTTGTACCCCACATGGGTGTGTTTAAACTTGTTCAAGAACCCACAAAGTGCTGAGTAGTGTTTCTATCAAACATCTTTGAAGCAGGGCCAACAAAGCCCATAACAGTAAGCCATAATCAGGCTATCATCCAGGACCGTCGTTAAACCAAAAGTTAAGTTCAGTTTACTTCACTTACATTTTGGTTCAAAGATATTTTGCTTTGCTATCAAAAAGACTTTCAATCAAATAGCACTTAGACCTTCAGATCAAAACAATTTACTTTTTCTTTAGTTTACAAGTGTCAAGAAGAAAGATTTTTCTTTGGTTGGTTATAAGAATCTAAGGTTGAGTTTTGGTCTAAGATGCAGCCCCACAATTTTGATGTTGAGTCTTTATAAGATACTAGTTTTGGATGTGGATGATGATGCTCTAGAGGCAAAAAATATGAAAAAGCTGCTTTATCAATTGTTCTATATGGATAATGGTGCGTAAACCTGCAAACATTCTGGTACCTCAGAATGGGCCTATACTCATCTAGCAGATATATTTGCTCCTAATAGAATGGAATTGCAACAAATTGTCACCAATGATGGGTCACTTTAAGTCATTGACTCAGACTTAGGTCAAAACACACTAACAGAGGTTAAACCTTTAGGTTTGAAATGGAATAGGGAGTTGGATCTCCTTGCAACTCTTTTTATAGTTTTGGAAGCTTCGACAGATACTAAGCGGTCTATTCTTAAGTCCATTGCTTCTTATTTTGATTTGTATAAAATCAATGGTCCAATATTAATAGGGCAAGGCTATTTATGCATGGTTTACAGTGTGATAAGTCTTTAGGATGGGATGACCCTTTACCAGCAGAACTCCTGAAATAGTTGTTAAAAGATCTGTTGGTGAAAGAAATGGACAGTACAGACTTCTTGCTTGTGTAGATGTTAGCAGTATGATAGATGGAGCTGCCTTGTATATAAAGAACATTGATACCGGTCAAACAAATTTTTTGTTGACCAAAAAAAGACTGATAAACAAACAGTCTAATAGTAAAACCATCCCTTCCCTGGTGTTGCAAGCCATTTATTTGGGTGTAGAATTGTTAACTGATTTGTATAAAGAATTGGGAGGGTCTGTATCGTCCCAATTACCATAGTAAGTTTGAACTTGTACTCTGATAGTTTGGTAGCTCTTTCTTGGATCAACTAATATTCCTATAAACTTGATAAGATGCAGAAAAGGTCTGTATTTGTCTTTAATAGACTACAACAAATAGATAAGTTATGTGAAACATTTCCAGTTTTCTTTACTTTCATTTCTGGAACTGCCGATCCTGGAGACTGCACAACTAGTACTTTGTCCTATAAATAACTAATCGATACAAACTATTTTTCTGGCCCTCAATTTAATATCAACAAGTCTGTTGTCAGTCAAGATATTTTAAAAGTTACGGTTCCTAACCCTAGGGCGACCTTTGACTTAAAAGAAGGGAAGGCTGTTAATAATTTTTTCCAGAAGACCTTTGGAATGATGAGGTTACTGAGCATCTAGTTTCTCCAGATAGATGCTCTAGTTTCTCTCACCTGGTTAAAGTGCATGCTATGGTTGCTTAATGTTTTGCCAAGTGGAAGGCTGTAGTTACAGCTATAAAAGTAAATGTTTCCGATGACTTAGATTATACAGGTTTTTATGTGAAAGCTCTGAAGATGATCATACTAAAGGAACAAAAAATTAAATGTCCACGTATTTTTGAGCATCCAATTCTAGACTCCTTAAGGATATACCTAATTTGGTAAGACAGTTGAAATGTTTACCCAGATCAAGATGGAATACTCAGTCAAAAGCAAGTTTGATAGGTGGAAAAGTAAACAGAGATCATACTTCCCAATCCTGCTGTTTAATAAAAGTACCTCGACAGAGTGTATAATCAGGAGTCTTCACATAAAACTCAAGAATGCTGGTTATTATTCTGTTCTGAATGAATTTCGTATGAAGTTCTGGATACCTCACTGTTTTTCATCTGTTAAAAGATCAGTAAAAGATTGTGTCAGCTGTAAAAGGTAAAAAGAACATACCATTTGGTTAAATCACTCTCCTTACCAGGAATTTAGAATGGATCCTTCCCCGAATCCCTTCTGTTATTTATATATTGATTATTATGGACCATATTTTGTAAAGTTGCAAGGCGATAAGGTGAAGATTTGGATTATGTGTATCAGCTGTATGTATACAAGGGCCATTAATTTGAAATTATGCTTGGATTTGTCGGTCAAGGAATTTTATAAGATCATTCACTCTACATACCTTTGAGTATGGTTTAACAGTTTGTAGTGAGCGATTTGGGAACAACTAGTTGCTGGAGCTAATACTATTGTAGATTTTCTAAAAGATCCTAAGACACAATCATATTGTGAAGAAAATGGAATTAAGCTTATTAAATTTTAAAATTATTATGAGAGTTGTAGCCAAATGGGTTCTTTAGTGGAAATTAGCATAAAAATGGTAAAACATATAATTGACAAATCCATTAGAACGAACGTGTTAGACTTGAGAGACCTGGAATTTCTTATATCTCAGGCAACTAATCTTGTAAATCGTCGTCCCATTGCTTTCAAGGAGGGTTTAAGGGATGTACCTGATGAATCTGTACCTAGACCGATAACCCCAGAAACATTAGTACATGGCTATAAGTTGACCTCTATTAATTAACATTATACCTGAATCTGATGGAGAGTATGACTTAAAAGGTTCACCCTAAAAAATAATTGGACACTTACAGCAAGCTGAGAAAGATAAGAGAAAATCCTATTAGAATTTATCATTCTGAATTCTTGACAACCTTGATAAATCAAGCAGTTGATCAGACTGACAGATACAAACCTGTTATACACAAAATGGTTGAACCAGGAGACATTGTTTCGCTGTAGGATCCTCATACTAAGGCCTTGAATTATCCACTTGGGATTGTCAAGGACGTTGTAAAGAATGACCATGGTAAAGTGACCAATGCTAGATTTTTTAAAGGGAAGTCTGGTGAAATTGTGAAGAGGCATGTTAACAGTCTGATACCCTTGCTCAGGGATAAAGTTTTATCTCATGCCGTAGGTCATTCTGCAGGAGACAAGAAGTTTTTAGTGGTTGACTCTGACTCAAAGCATCCAAAGAGAGTAGCTGCAATTGCTTCAAGATTAAGGACTAAGGATATGCTCGTAGAATAAATCCAGAACTTCCTCATATTTTCAATAGGTTTATAAAATCTAAGCTCCTTCCCTGGAGTGTTAGGAATTATTTGTTTACTGAGCATCGTGTTATTTTTTGTTGTTATTGTTAGTTGGATAATTATAGAATATATTATTCCTTTTCTCCCTTTTGGGTAAATCTATGTTACCCAGTGATAACTTTTGTATATTGTGAATTAGTACTAATGGTTATTTGCACTTAAGGGTAAACTCAACATTTTGTTTATTTTCGTTTTGACGGTAATTCCTTTCAAGAGTAAACTCCCTAACGACTCTTCCGGAACTATATGCTGGTGGTCTTGTTTTTTCGCAGTATCACGAAGTACTAAAGGAACCATTGCCGAGAGAGAAAAGGCAGTTGGAAGAAAGCAGTTGGAAGAAGACTTTCTTACTTGACGGAAGATTTTTGGAATAAAAATCAGAATGTTAGTTCCTCAAGACCTTACAATGGAGGGGTAATATATCCTCGATTTTCTCCGCCATCCTGCACAAGATGAGACCAGCCATATGTGTTTGAACATCAACGACACTATCGTCACCGAATTTCAGAGGGATAGTATTGATAAGGTCATTAGGCCTGTTGTGGCTAGCGGTAGCCACGTTCAGTATTGTCGACGGTAAATAAATAAAAATTCTTTTTCTTCAATGTCTCAAAATCTAAATTATATGCCTTGCTGACTATTATTAAGTTTAGTGCTTGAGTTACTTGGTGATCTAGTGATGTTTACCTTTGCATTTAGAATAAATTTCATTTATATCCTCAGGGTTTCTTGAATAACGGGGAGGATTAAAGAAGGAAGACAGCATACCTGTAGTTACTTCAGACACAGGAAATTCCTTCTTCCAACAACAAGCCGACCAGCTCACAAGTTGTCGAAAGTTATCTTTCATATGGAACTACAAACTTTCATTAAAGCGAGCGATTTTAATTGTCTAGTTTTATTCCTTCCATTGTACTGCTCGGTCACGATAACAAAATCAAATATAAAAGAACAGTCAGGTCGGAAAGATGCCTTACCACAGAATGTGTGCGAATGTTATTTCAGATATAGATAACACAAGTTATGGTAAACATATAACCAATCCAAAACATAATGATAATGGTATATATGCTAAGAAAAATTATATGTAAAATTCATATAAATAGATATATGTGTAAAAGATATATGATATAGATATATATATATATATATAATATAAATATACTTATATATATATAGATATATATACATATATATATATATATGTATATATTATAAAAAAAAAAAAAAGATAAAAAATATAAGATATTATCTTCCGCTTTGGCGAAAGATTGATTGTCTTTCTTACGACTGTTGTTCGTAAGCATTGTTGGTTCTACTTTTCTTCTCTCGCCTACGTTATATCTAGTAAGTTGATTCTTCTTAGAATAAGGGAGATGATTCAAACGGAGGAAGTTGATATCTTAAAACAGCTTTATTTCTCAACTCCATCACTAGAGAGATGGTTTGTTCAGATGACCGCTCCGTTTGATAACTGGAATAAAACTAACTATATAGAGCATCGTGTCGATAGCGAAACACTAGCTATCTCAGCGATTTACACATAAAAAAGAATAAGTAGTCCGCCGGCTCGGAAGTCATAAGTTTCCGGCGCAGGTTAACAGGTCAACCGCTTCCCATGGAAGGTGTGATCAGTTAACAGATTCATAAACTGATGATGTACCCAAATGTAAACCAGGCTACTGCAAGCATTGCACAGCGTGATCTAGATTCGGATTGTCACGTAGGACGCTCCTAATTCACCAATGACCCCTTAGGTCATGGATTCTATTTACAGATATGTAATTATAAAATGTATTTATTACATATGTGTGTGTGTGTGTGTGTAAAAGGTATATGATATATATAGATATAGATCCACGTACAAGACATCTGCATATGATTTGATTTTAAATCCCAAGGGTAATAAATGTGATATATTAATACATTTATATAAATGCAAGTCATGAAGATACATATTCAACAAAAATACTGACGTATTTCTGATAGTTAGATGACACACAAAGATTATTTTTATGGATATATATTGATTACATATTGATAAAAATCAATGGTACCAAAATGTGATAAGATATAAGATAATAGGTATCACCTAATAGATACTATACTATAGGTAACCTAATATATGCATACATGTATATATTGATTCAAATTACTGATTCAAATAAATGTGATTGAAATATGTGCACTCTATATAGATTCCTAGTGCGACCACGCACAGATATATTGATTCATTGTTTAAATTCTATATGCTTTACTTAGATGTGCACTGATATAGATAAGTGTGCGCTGATTACTTTGTATACAGATACTTTTACACATGGAATGCATTGTCAATGAGGTTCTTTACTTCACAATTAGCCAATGACCTGATCAACTTTTTGCGCATTTCACAATTCCAAACAAGCCGCCACGCGTCAAATGAAACGGCCGGTTTCAAATGACACGCACGTCGAATGCCTTGATGGCATAGGGAAGATTGCTCGGACGATCTCTTACGTTCTGTTGATGAGCCATTCTTGTTCTCCTCATCCTACGCCAAACGAATACATACACAGCGACCATGATCGCCACCGTCACCAGAATCGTGGCTAACAGGATATAGTAACGAAGGTCCTCGGTGACATCGTAAGCGGGGGGAGTCTGGTCCATGGTAGCTAAACGTTTCAGCTGCTGGGCTACCTTTCTGTTATAAGGCAGAGGAAGTGCCGAGATATTTGTATTACCCCAGGATAAATTTGTGAAGTAGGCTCTCTCCCTGATTATGGTGCTTATTCCGTGGACTTTGTAGTTGGTTGTTGCTCCTCTGCAGCCGTCTGCAGTGACGAACAGATGGGAAGATGCAGCTGATCCATCCGGACAGTCGACTTTAAACTCCTCTAGGGAGAATCTTAGCCAGGCTCTGTTGTTCAACCTGTGAGCGAACTTATACTCTTCAAAAGGGTAAAGATGATCCAAGCAGTGTTTTTGCATGTGGGGCAGAATTTCATTAAACATTAAAGGCTAGGTCTAACTCACATGAACCCTGGGATACATTGTGGAATTCAAAGTAGTCAGTCGTTCAAACCTTATTACCCATGGCTGTGTAACAATTAGTGAATGAGTCCAGATCTCTGATGACCGTAAAAGGTTCCTTACTAGGGGAAATTAATACGTAGCCAGACAGATTCGATATTACTGGTAATGAGCTATTTGACTTGTAAGTAGGAAACAGAGCTACTTTGTAAGATTTCCATGCATCAGAAGGATCAAAGGGAATATTAATCATGATTCTATAATTTTCCATGCTTACTGAGATTAGGTTATAATAGAACTCAATCTTATGTACTTCCAACAGAGGAGTATAACCAAGTTTGTCACGCGCATTCTCTAATGTTAATGTTAAATATTTGATTGGTAACAAATGCGGTGACGGGACCCCCTTTGTAGCTAAAGTGATTGCTTCAACATAGTCTCTGGATTTTTCAATAAAATGAGAAATCTTCATATGTATATGATCCACCTTCGAATTGTAATATGCTAAAGTTGCGAGCGAAGAGTGCACGTCTTTGATCTGATTTATGTTACTGGAATGTTCATTCACCAACATCATAAGCTGATTTATTGACTCTAGCTGCCTGCGAAGTTCAGAGAAAATTAATTCATGTTCATGTGGTAAATATTAAATTCTCTTATTCTGATCGTTAATTTTAAGACAATTGGAAACTCCAAGACCTGAGCGTACTACGGATCTGAATAAATTAAGTGCAGCAAAGATAAAGGGGTTACACCTTTCTACGTTAGTGTGTCTGATGGTCCACATAAGGAGGTCCTTTCAATGATTGAGCCATGACTGAATTGAATATCCTTTGTTTTGGAACCAGTCCCACACGAGAAAAATGCCTGAAAGATAGGTACCAGTTCAAACAAGATAAGCTTCATGTTGGAAACCTGCAAATAGTTAATCATATGTAATTACTCATGTTTAAATTACCTATTTCTTGATCCAATGATATACAGATAAAAAATATGTGATAAAAACATATATTTTCATTCAAGTTTTATATATACTAGTTTATTATGTAAGTTTTATATATAGGTATAAATATATTCCTCCCCCTTTTTCCTTTCATCTCCCCTACCACTAGCTTCGAACATGAGCCAGCAGCACTATTCGTATGTCAATAGGCTGTGCTCCGTTCTTAACTTTTAGCCTATTTGCCGTTAGTATTTCGAGGAAACTGAACGGTCCTTCGAATTTAGGCGTTAATTTATAGTTCAAACCCTTGCGCACGTATATTTGTATATAGATTCGATCACCTACTGCATATGGTTTTGTTTGTTTGGCGGTTTTATCATGATTCCTTTTCATTATTATTTGAGCTTCTTCTAGATTCTTACGAAGTATATTATATCTGCTTATGCTTGCATTCATAACATCCCTTAAGGGATTGGTTAAATTGTTTATGGGCGTAATGATATGGAAAGGCGTCCTAGCAGGAGTACCGTAAAGTGCTTCATGTGGTGACATTTTTATAGATACATGATAGCTATGATTAAAAGTGCTTAGAACCGCGGGGATGGCAGTATCCCAATTGGGATTCACACCCCCAAGTGTAACTCATAGGACATTTAACACCTTCCTATTTAACCTTTCCATTTGACTCTGGGTGATAAATCATGGTACTGATTTTCTTAATCCAAAGGAATTCACACAAGTTAAGGAAATGATTATTTAATTCTCCACCAGAGTCGGAGATTATCATGTGTGGAATTCCTTATTTACAGATGTAGCATTAGTAGTACTTCCTAGCACATTCAATTGCGGTTTTTGTTTTCAACAGTATTAATTCTGTGTACCTGGTCAAGGCATCGATTAACACTAAAAGGTGCTTATTTCCTCTGTCAGACTCGTAAAACCCTGTTAATAAATCCAAGTGCTCTCTTTCAAAGGGTTGGTTTGGTACGGGGTAGGCCCCCAGGCTGACAGGTGTCTTAGTGTGCCCTTTGTTTTCGTGGCAAATGTGACAGTTAGCTTTGTGTTTTTTTTATATCTGTAAGTATTGTGGATTGATACTACTACCTGGTCGTTAGTCAACTGCGGTGTACTTCGGGTTTTCCTCGTCACGGACCTACACAGAATATTATCTTTGATTATATAATTCAGTGCTCCAACCCGGGTCTTCAATGTGTGCGATCGTTTGGATTAGTGAATGTTCTTGTTCAGATACTATTTTAACAATGGGTATGGATGTTGTGATATCTTCTAGTTCAGCTAATAGTTCTGTGCATGTTGGTGTGGGGTTGCGGGATAATGTGTCAGCGATGATATTTGCTTTCCCAAGTAAGTATCCTATCTTTGCACCAAAGTCCTGAACGATCATATGCCACCGAGTTCTTTTGGGACTGTGATTAAAGCCTTTGAAGAAGTTGGTGGAGGGCTTATGGTCAGTAAGGACTTTAAAAGGATACCCGTAGATTATGAACTTAAAATGTACTAGTGAGTTAATGATTGCTAGCCCTTCCTTATCCATTACTGCATATTTACTTTCAGAGGGCTTCAGTTTATATGAATAAAAAGCTATCGGGAAAAACTGTTTATCATATTGCTGAAGTAGTACCCCTCCTACTCCCTAGTCTGAGGCGTCAGTTGTGATAAAGAATTCCTTACTGAAATCAGGGAATTTTAAGATAGGTGAACTGCACGATTTTTCTTTCAAGGTATCGAACGCCTGTTGATGCATTTCCGACCATATAAAATCTGCACCCTTCTTCGTAAGATCAGTTAAAGGAGCTGCTATGATTGAATAGTTGCACACGAACCTACGATAGTAACCGCTGCAGCCCAGAAATTGTTGTATGCCTTTAACTTTAGTAGGTACCGGAAAGTTACGGATAGCCGACACTTTATCGTGGACTACCTTAAGACCTTGACTAGATACTGTAAAACCTAAATAGACTAACTCTGTATTAAAAAATTCACCTTTAGATATTTTTACTCTTAAATTGTGTTGTTTTAATCTCTGTAGCACTATTTCGAGTTTATGCAAATGTTCTTCTAAGGTATGAGAAAAGATTACAAGATCGTCCATATAGGCATGAAGGGTATCTTCCAGTAAATCTCCAAACACTGTATTAATCATTCTGCTAAATGTGATTGGGGTGCAACGTAAGCAGAAAGGCATACATAAAAATTCATAGTGTCCCTTGGTTGTGCTGAAGGCGGTGTATGGGGTACTCTCCTTAGCTAAGGGTATCTGGTGAAAGCCTTTAAGTAAGTACAAGCTGGTGAAATATCTATTCTGTCCTAACAAGGATAAGATATCGTCGGTACATGGCACCGGAAGACGATCGGGAATCGTCTCCTCGTTTAAGTGATGAAAATCTACATAAATTTGTCAAGTCCGATCTTTTTTGGGTACAACAATTAAAGGAAAGTTATAAGGGCTGTTCGATTTCCTAATGACTCCTTCTTCTAACATCTTTTCTACTTCGTCCTTGATTTCATTCTGAAATTTCAGAGGGAGTCGATATGAAAGTACGTAAATAACTTTATGCTTGTCATTCTTCTGGATCTCCACCTCTTGAATGTCTTTATCGATTTTACTTTTGATAGATTGTAAGAGGGACTCGTCAACGATGGGTTGAGAGTGATTAATTTCAGCAATGGTAAGAATGCAGTATTTTAACACTTCCATATCCACGATATGCTGATTTTGTTTGATTGCTAGATTAGAATCCAAGTGGTTACATACCTCAATGTTAACCTGATGTTGTGAATCAACAGTGTATAATGCTTGAGTCACGGAAAGTCCGTTAATTTTAAGTGTCTGGAAGGATTAAAATTTCAGATCCCGGCAAGGTTTTCTTAACACGCACTGATATGAGGGTGCATTAGGCCTGAGAGATTGCATGCAAGCTGCCAATATGGGTGTGCGAGAATTCTGTTGGGTCGCTTGGACAATGTCACTGTTCATGAAATAGGTGATTGGTTCTTCAATATACGTTACTGTTTGGTTGTCTGTCTCCTTTTTGTCCAAAATGGATTTTAATGTGTTGGAAGATTTGTAGAATATTCCTTTGATAAACACGCCATTTTTGGCAGGAGCTAAGATAATATTTTGAACGCACATGGATGGATATCCTACAATTACAACTGGATACATATCAATGTGTTGTACAACTATAAAGGTATCGGTAACCGTGCGCTTACCCACCTGGTACTGAATCTGAGTTATGCCTACAACACTTAGTTTGTTATTGCCGATGCCCGAAAGTCTTACTCCAGACCTCTCAATAGGGAAGTTCGAAAACAACAAGTGGTGAGTCCGTAAGTCCATGATATTACGTGGACTACTGGAATCGAAAAACAATGTAAAAGGCTGATATTCTAGATTTACGGCTTGTAAAGTAGGGCGTAATTCACCATTACTGATTATAGCGTGAATTCTATAAAAATCTACGGGATCCTGCACTGAATTTTTGGATACGGTTGTGTGATTCATAGGAAAATTCTGAGCTTCAATAAGTATTCTAGATGATAACATT
>NC_061101.1:46485850-46518020 GCF_015104395.2 Macrobrachium nipponense
ATTTGTAAATAAAGAATGTACGTCATAACTTACCATAAGTTATGACGTACATTGCTTTTAGAAAATGGATATTCCATTTTCTAAAAGCACCTTAATTGAATTGATTAAATTATGTGTTAAAGACTGTAAATTTGAATTCAATGGAAAATTCTACTCACAAAATTTTGGTATGGCAATGGGAAACACTCTGTCCCCAGTGCTAAGTAATTTATATATGGAATTTTTTGAAAAGAAAATTTTAAATAATATAATTCCACGCAATGTACCTTGGTTTAGATATGTGGACGACATAATTTGTGTATGGCCAGGGAACGAAGATGTAAATAACTTTTTTGCCAGGTTAAATCAATTAGTACCATCAATTAAATTTACTATGGAAATAGAAAAAGATGAATGCCTACCCTTTTTGGACGTCCTCATACAGAGAAATAGTAGTGGGTTTAAGTATAGTGTTTACAGAAAAACCTACTAATTCTTTTTCCTGTGACATTCTATTTCTGGACAAAACAATAAGGTTAAAAGATCAGTGTTTACATCCATGTTTTTAAGAGCACTACGGGTATGTAGCCCAGAATATATAGATGAGGAGATAGATAAGATTCGGAATACAGGCAAGAAACTGAAATATCCAGATAATGTACTAAACAATGCATTAAAAGCGGCAAAAAAGACCATGTATCAAAATCAAAAAGAACCTTACAACAACAAAAATTTGCTTGTACTACCTTATAATAGTAATATGAAAGATATCCCACATCTCCTGAAGAATTTTGGTGTTAATGTAGTTTTTAAAAACAATAAAACAATGAAACAATGCTAAAGGATGTGTATATAAAATCCCGTGTAAGTCTTGTGACAACTTTTACATTGGTCAAACGGGGAAAGCACTGGCAAAAAGAATAAAACAACATAAACAATGTGTGAGATATAAGTTATATTTGTACATGTTAGTGAGAACAATCATGCTATTAACTGGGAAGGGGCAAAAAAGCTGGTGTGTTCTAATAATGTATTGGAAAGGAATATCATTGAATCTAGTTTTATAACAGAAAGTTACAACAATAATATGAACATCAGTCAAGGAATGTATAAACTTGACCCTTTAATATCATAAGAAATTTCTAAACTGTTTAAATTTTAAGATAGGCTGTAGAGATATATGAAAAATAGGATTATTATATTTGTAAACACGTTAAAGGGGGCAGTAGTAGTAATGAGATGTTCAACCCCGCCTCCCTGATACCTGTCAGGTGTGGACTTGTACCCTAAGTGGTAGTATCCCTTGAGAATTTATTGTATATTTTAGCCAAATGATTTTTCAAAGCCACTCCTACCTTCACACCTGCTTGTGGGTGGATCTGCAGTCTCAAACGGTTGTGTGTATGTTCGTCAGTACTGTCTCTGTAGTATATATACTCGTGAATTCTAATACTATGTATCAGTCCTTTGTCAATGGCTTGAAAATAAAGCTGAAACCGGTCAGGACCTACACCCTGTCTCTTATTTTTCACCTGTGGATATGTGTGATAAATGAATCACGTGCTAAAGTGATTATAATCATTATATATATATATATATATATATATATATATTATATATATATATATATATATTGTAACGAAGTGCCAAGTATCTGGTTACTACACTTACCAATCATTAATTGATACCTCACCACAGCCAGACACCTGAACCTTTATCACAAGTAAAATACGACTGAATACTCTAAAGGCAACAGTGATCCCTTAAACAACTTACCAGTATTGCAGAAAATCAGACTAAGTTCATTAAAACAGGTTTGAGGTAATCTTATATGTAATTTTTAGTTGCAACTGATAAACCTTGTACTAACACATGACCATGGTACCAATTGTTTCTGCTGCAGCTAGTACCAAAATTTCACTACAAAATTCACAATATTTAAAAAAAATAAAGGCGCCGTTACACACTTTTACAATGTTTGATCAGATTCCACAGGAAGCACTAACTAATACTAAATAACTCTAAGAAATACGAAATATAAAATTTGAGAGTGACCAATCACTAAGTATAAAATCTTTACGTTAATGTAAAATAAAAAAAAAATCACAGGGGAGAGAGAGAGAGAGAGAGAGAGAGAGAGAGAGAGAGAGAGAGAGAGAGAGAGAGAGAGATGATTACACCCCAAAGTCTTGAATCGGAATGATTTTCCTTTTTTATGGAAGCTTAACAGTGGATTTCGTCACATAAAACGTTTTGCGGCCGAATGACAGTTACTCTCATAAAAACTCTCTTTCAAAGCAATATCTAATTACAATCATAAATAACATTTATTATGGCATGATTTAGGACAATACAATTATTTCAATATGAAAGGAATAATTATTTATATTGAAAGCAAAAGTAATGACATCACTTCCCAAAGATGACATATGCTTAAACAGAAGGCTCTAGAACAATCTTACGAAAAGATGATAAAATACCATAGGAACATGGTGAAATTTCCACATACATACACATTTAAAAATACATACACATTTAAAATACATACACATTTAAAACCAGTCATGTACAGAACTCCCTTATCAGAAGTGCTGACGTGTTATGAAAACAAAACGGAGACTTCAAGTTTTCCTTATCTCGAGTGATGACAACAATTTCTTGCTTTGAACGGACAATGCTAATCTCTATCTCTTTTCACATTCTACGTTATCTTAACTTTTGAATTATATTTTGTGAAATCTGAACATATATTAACATAACACACTAACTCTAAGCTAAATAAGGAATCTGATATTGCAAACAGTTTCACAACTCTTCATGCAGTTAAAGAGAGGATGATGTGCATTACAAAAGTAACAGCATATAATATGCTTCGCCCCTGAAGAATGGTTATCACACTGTTGAATCCCATGATTCGTAACGGGATAAATAATCAGAAACTACATTGTTTTTGCCACTAATGTGCTGCACTCTTAAATTATACCGTTGCACGCACAAAGACCACCTGGTCAGTCTTTGATTATGATTTTTTGTTTGCTGGATAAGTGATAGGGGATTGTGATCAGATAAGACTAAAATTTTTTCTTTCCTAGGTCTGTTGAAGACATGAAGCCCGCAGGATGGTGGATATTATTTTCATCTTCTTGAAGTAGAACAGCTCCAATGCCACAGTCAGAAGCATCAACTTGTATCACAAATTTCTTGTTGAAAACTGGAGCTTGAAGTACTGTTCTTTAAGTCAAAATTACTTTTACCTTCTCAAAGGATTTTTGACACTCTGGAGTCCAAACAAACTTAGCTTTGGGACTAGTTAGGTTTGTCAAGTGAGCTACTACGGCTGAGAAATTTTGGGCAGAAACGACGATAGAATACAGCCATGCCCAAAAATTTCTGTAGCTGTTTCCTGGTAGTAGATGGGGTAGCCTTACAGATATCTTCTACCTTAGCATTTACTGGAGCGAGAAGGCCTTTCCCAACTTCAAAACCCAAGATACTAAATAGCTGCCTTTCCAAACTCACTCTTCTCTGGGTTGACTGTTGGTCCTTCTTCTTGTAGCTTCTTGAAACTTTCCTCAGAATCTTCAGATGTTCTTCCCATGTTGTAGAGTTTATCACTAAGTCATCAGGGTATACACCTACTCCTTCTATAGATCCTAGTAGTTGATCCATCACTCGTTGGAATGTTGCAGGTGTATTCATCAGACCAAACTGCAGAACATTATACTGATACTGAAGAAAAAATAATTTTATCATATTTCCTTTTTATTTTTTGATTAAGAAATAACTTAATTTATTATTAAATTTTGTCCTATTATTTTTTCTTTCAAAGTATGATTGATTTTTTAAATTTAATGGTTACGATGTTCTTAGGTCTCACCCGACTAAAAATAGTAATAACCTTTGTAAAAGTGCTTGCATTATGCTCGTTTACGATCAACAAGCCCATACGGTCGTTTGAGATCTCGGAACATCGTCTGTTGGTTGACGAAGGAAGTAAAGGCTGCCCCGTAGTTACTGATTTCTTTCAGTTGGAGAGTTGATTGGTCGGTGTGCACCAGGACAGTCAGAGAGTCAGTTGGTGGGTGTACACTATTACTTCATCCTGATTCATTATCATTAATATGGCAAGCTAAAACCTTAGCGGCCGAGGATGGCTCATGGACTTGGACGTCAGAATGGCAGCAAGCTTAATAACACCTTTTTTCCGAGCTACGTATAGTCCATTCCACCACGGGACTTGGGAATCTCACTTCAGCGGATCGGGACTAATGAAGATGTGAGTACAATGAGTTAATGCAAGTTCAAGTACTGTCCGATCATTAGTTTAAAGTTTTTTTCCCTATCAACTTTGATCCCCCATCACGTTCATTAAATTAAAAGGACCTAAATAACTATTTAAACATCAAATTTATCATTATACTTATCTCATTATTCAGTGCTATCCGATAACAAATTTTTATATTTCTCTTTCATTTGTTTTTACGTAATTTATCAAATAGAAAGGGATGTCGAATAGTTAAGAAAGGGATGTCGAATAGTTATTTTTCTTCGACGTAATTTATACACGTGTTGCAGATTTTTTTCGACCCTTTATAATTGTTAATTAAATATAATTTGAAGCCTAAAATTTTTTATTTTACGATTGTTCCATACATTAATTTTATCAAATGGCTCCCCCGGGTGGGCACGAACCACCAACCTTTCGGTTAACAGCCATTTGATAAAATTAATGTATGGAACAATCGTAAAATAAACAATTTTAGGCGTCAAATTATATTTAATTAACAATTAACAAGAAATGATTAAGATAGTTAACTATTAATAATAATGACAATTATCTATATATGAAATAACGAAAAACTGTAGTTATTCCGAAGGAATGGCGTGAAAGGAGTTGAGTCACTGCACTCCTCCGTCTTGAGAAGGAACCCGTCAAAAGTGAGGGAATGCAAACTTCCTCCTCCCGATGTCCATTAATTATCAAAGGAAATACAAGGACCTGACAACACAAATAAGTACGATAAAAATTATACATATAAAGCAAATTAGAAATTATAAAGGGTCGAAAAAAATCTGCAACACGTGTATAAATTACGTCGAAGAAAAATAACTATTCGACATCCCTTTCTTAACTATTCGACATCCCTTTCTATTTGATAAATTACGTAAAAACAAATGAAAGAGAAATATAAAAATTTGTTATCGGATAGCACTGAATAATGAGATAAGTATAATGATAAATTTGATGTTAAATATTCTTTAGGTCCTTTTAATTTATTTAATGAGCGTGATGGGGGATCAAAGTTGATACGGAAAAAAACTTTAAACTAATGATCGGACCAGTACTTGAAACTTGCATTGAAACTCATTGTACTTACATCTTCATTAGTCCCGATCCGCTGAAGTGAGATTCCAAAGTCCCGTGGTGGAATGGACTATACGTAGCTCGGAAAAAAGGTGTTATTAAGCTTGCTGCCATTCTGACGTCCAAGTCCATGAGCCATCCTCGGCCGCTAAGGTTTTAGCTTGCCATATTAATGATAATGAATCAGGATGAAGTAATAGTGTACACCCACCAACTGACTCTCTGACTGTCCTGGTGCACACCGACCAATCAACTCTCCAACTGAAAGAAATCAGTAACTACGGGGCAGCCTTTACTTCCTTCGTCAACCAACAGACGATGTTCCGAGATCTCAAACGACCGTATGGGCTTGTTGATCGTAAACGAGCATAATGCAAGCACTTTTACAAAGGTTATTACTATTTTAGTCGGGTGAGACCTAAGAACATCGTAACATTAAATTTAAAAAATCAATCATACTTTGAAAGAAAAAATAAATAGGACAAAATTTAATAATAAATTAAGTTATTTCTTAATCAAAAAATAAAAAGGAAATATGATAAAATTATTTTTTCTTCACTCCGGAAGGGGGGTTCAGTATTTTCAAATTACTTGTGGAAATACTGAACTAAATGTTAGAGTTTAGCTTAATTCATACCCATCACCAAATGTATTCTATAAAGAACATTATATCATATGCAATATATATACAAATTTATATACAAAAACTCGCTAGATTCAACTATCAGACAGAATCTTCCGAGTTTTCTCCTCACTCGCCTTTGAAGCTTTCCTTCTTATTCTGGATTCATTTCCTGTTCCTACACTTGGACCAGAGTTCAGAATTAGGTCCCGACTAATTTGCTCTTCTGTATTGGAGGACATCTCCTTTCGACTCAAAATTGGAATTAGAGAAGTCACATGACGTTTTATATTTTCCCTAGTGTTTCCTTTCATAAGAATAGCATCTGTGACTTCTCCATTTATATTGATTGTTACATCCTTGACAACAGCCATAGGAAAATTGATAGGTTTAATGTTTTGTTTTCTTCTTTCACTAAGACAATGTCACCCTTATTAAGTCTGTGATGAGTAACAGGTTTATACCTACTCTTATTATTTACGGCCTGTTTCATCAAAGTATTCAAAAATTCTGAATGATAAGTTTCATTAAGGGCATTTCTTATCCTATTGAGTTTCGCATAGCTTTCTTGAGCCTTACTCACGGCATCAACATTTGACGACCAGTCAGGATCCTTATCTGGTCCAGGATTCAACTCGGGAATGAGATTTACAGACATAAGCTCAAACCCCTGAATAAGCTTCTCTGGCGTAATTGGATCTGGTATAGTCTCGCTGTCTTCGTCACGAAGAGCCTCGTGGAAGGCAATGGGACGTCTGTTAATCATATGAATTATCTGTGACACCATGAATTCAAAGTCTCGGGTGATCGAGAACATAATTCTTGATGGAACACCTCAGCAACTGCCTTACCATTTTGACGCAAAATTTCCACTAGGTCCACCTAAAGGCATGGCCATCCATTTTGCATAATGATCAAATGTGAAAGACTTCACACCATGTTCTTCAAAATAGGTTTGTATTTCAGGGCCTCTTAGGAGGTCCTTTATTATGTTTGCGCCAGCAAATGAAGATCCATGGTCTGATATGCAAGATTGAGGTATACCGTATTCAAAGGAATGAAGCTGCAAAGCCCTCAAAAATTCCTTAGTGCCGAGATCGAAACAAATCTTTAAATTCATGGCTCGAGTCCAAAGACATGTAATGCATAGAATCCAAACCTTGATTTTCCTTCCATTATATTTCACAAAATAGTGTCCCAAATGATCAAGAAATATGGACCGGAATGGGATGTTTGGAGGATTTAGCCTAAATTCTTTGTATGGAGACTGATTTAACTTTATTGTACGTTGGTTAATTTTTCTGCAAGTAATACAGTCTTTGAGAACCTTCTTCACAACAGAAAAATAACAGGGTACCCAGAATTGTTTCCTTAATTCAGTCAAAAGTCTGTAGCATCCAGCATGAAGGTGCAATTTATGAAGATCTAAAATTATCAGGCTAGTCAGCCTACTATTTTTAGCCAAAAGAATTGGGAAACGCAAGGTCTCATCATCTTTGAATCTTGAAAATTTACTCTTTACACGCAAGATACCCTGGCTGTCAAGATAAATATTTAACTGACTAACAAGGTTGGGAATTGTATAGGCTGCCTTATTACAGCTTTCAAAATATTCAAATATGTCTGGAAAATTAATCCTTTGATCCTCACGGATAATGTTTCTTCTTGCCTGTAAATATAGTTCCTCATCAGAGAGTTCTGGATAAACTCGACGCAAATTCCTACCATTCAGTCGAGATCTCAGTTTATTAATGAACCCGAGGACACACCGATGAATGGAAACCAGCTTACGGAAGCTGGAACACCTGTTCAATAGGTCTAAATGTTCCGAGCTACCTCTAGGGGCACCATCACCAGAGCTCTCCACATTCACCAAAGTCGAGATCACTTTATTTGGCTTTGCAAGAGGATTAGGAACTAGAATTGCCAGCGTATCATCCAGACTCTTTTGAGCATCACAAGGTGAGGTAAGAAAATTAGGCCCAGAAAAGTAATTTGACTTAATTAAAATATTGTAAGACACTGGTCGTGTAACATAGTCCGCAGGGTTTTCAATACCAGAGACAAATTGGAACTTTATTGGATGAACTTCACATAGTCTACTAATATTGATCAAGGGTCTATTGAGAATAAAAAATACTTCTTTTGCTCATCTTGTCCATCTTATGGACATATGAATTAATCCAAGACAGACACACCATGCTATCTGAGTAGTGTTTTAAACCAACAACGTTAACAGGACACATACAGGATGGACCTGAAAGTTCCTGATAAAGATCAATAAGCATTTCTGTGCCTAGAGCTATTGCCTGAAATTCCAAGGATGGAATGCTCTTGGTTGACAGTTGTCGATTCACAAACCGGTTTTTGGCCATCAAAAAACTTACTTGGCCACCGTTAACGTTCTGAATATACATTACTGATCCATAAATGGATTTGCTGCTGTCGACAAACGCAATTAGGTTTATCAAGACTTGTCTCTTCTGCCAACAAATCTTGCAACACTGACATTAGGACTGGCATTCACCTGTTTACATATTTTCTTCCACTCATGAAGTAATTCCTCAGACAACCTATGATCCCAGTCTAGATTAGAATTACACTGTAGATCATGAAGGAATGATCTAGCCCTATTCATTAATGGCATAGTTAACCCAAATATGTCATAGTGTGATGCTATCGATTTCAAAATAAGTCTCTTTGTAGTGGCTTTACAATCTAGTTTTAGTGGTTTCGTTAACAAATGATCTTTTATTCTATTCCATTTTAGGCCCAAAAGTTTTCACCCTCATCTGGAGTTCTTCTCTTCCTGATCTTTGTCAATATCAGCTTGAATAGCAGTGTTATTTGTCACATATTGCTGTAAATAAAACTTATATGGCTCAAATATTAAACCTAACCTATCAATAGACCATTTCAATTTACTGGAATCATTTGCACTTATCGCTCCATTGTCCATATAAAGAAGAGCATAAATGTGTCTCTTAAGTTCTTTCACTTCACTGGAATCCTCCTCGGTATCGAGTATCAAAATTTTATATAAGCCCAATAACAACAAGCATGGGGAGCAGACAAGCCCAAATGGGAGACGCTTTGACTGATATCCGACAATGGTGTAGTCGCCTTTGCTTATATTTCGGTACCAGAGAAACAAAAGTTTAATAGAATCTTGTGGTAATAAGCATATATTCAAAAATGCCTTTTTAATATCAAAACAGAACAAATAACTATCAAAACGCAAATGCAAGAGAGCACTAGTGATCTTCTGATTCAAGCTGGGTCCACTTAACATGGCCTGGTTATGACTTAAGGCTGACCGTTACGATTCTTCACACAAATTTGAGAGTAGACCACTCTAGAACATTGTGTGGTCTCTCTCTCTGGTTTAAACACACCCATATGTGCTAAAAAACTGTAATTTGGATTTTCTTCCAAATATTGATCAAGATTGTCAATTATCTCTATTATTCCCAAATCTGCCTGCTCTCTAAATGTTTGGTCAATCATTTTCAAATAATCATTATTATTCTTAGAGAGTTTCTTAAATTTGCTTTAAGAATTTGAGAGGCTAAATTCTTATTTTTAGCCAAAGGTGATCAACCTTATGGTTCCAAATAAGTGGCATGACTACCTGCCATCATCATTTCTCTTTGTATTTTTTAGAACATAATTGACTATTCTCTCATTTGTCTCCACAGACTCATCCGGAATATTTTCTGAATCATAACTTAACGTATCACATCACAGCACAAAGCTTATCAAGTACTTTCTCTGCAGCCCTTTGTATATTTATATCTGAAATTTCTCCATCTCCGTCCAAAACTACATAATTAATCCCAACCTGTTTTGTGTCTGGCTCAGGGTGTGGGTTTGAGTAAGAAGTGTATTTAAGTACAATATCTTTATAGGTCACACCAATGTTAGGTGATTCTTCCACTCCAATACACTGAGCAGAAATAGGATTGGATGGACAATATGGAAGATGCTTCAAATTTGACTGCATTTGTTCATATTTTCCTAGCAACATCATTCCTGCACTAGTTTGTGAATACACAGAAGGTATGTTACCCTCAAATTCACAAAGGCAATGATTTGCTCTTTCAACAATAAGCTGAATTAGAGCCAAGAATAAATTCCAAATTCATTATATTATCCCCACCATCATCATAAACTGATCTGCCAATGTGTAACCTTCATCATAAAAACTTCTGGCTACCAAACCCAAACCTGGTAATTTAAAGATGTGGATATTTTGGGGGACAAACCCTATAGCTTCAATACAATAATTCTTGCCTCCAATATATAAATTTACCTCATAGCAGTTAGTATGATATACACGAGAAGAATTGAACCCCTTTACTTTAAGACTTATATCAGATTTTGTGATAGGCAAGTTTTCACTTTTCGCCCTATCTTCAACAATAAAATTGCTCTGGCTACCACTGTCACGCATACACCGCATTGTCCCTCCTTGAAGGACACATGAAAATGTTGGCAATATTGCCGAAGACTGCTATCTTTGGCCTCAAAAATTTCACTATACTCATCAATGCAAGAAACGCTGGAAGAAGTTTCTCCAATTTTATTCTCCTTAGGCTTTTTCTGATCAATGTCTTTTTTTCTTACTTTCTGTACTTTGGATTTTTCCTCAAGACACAAGAAGCTGAAATGCCAAGCCCACAAATACATCTTTTATTAAAATGGAACTTGCAACTATCAGCATTATGATCAATTCTTGCACACTTTATACAACCCTTGAGAGCCTTGATTTGTGCGACCTTAGTGGAAGTAGTAAGTATACTTAGTGCATTTGTGAAGTGGATGGGGATTTATATTATCCACACAGAGGGGGCAATTTTAAAAACATTACTGAACTTAATTGATTGAACAGGCCGCTGCCATGCTAGTTAGGTCCGTTGAAGAATTTTCTTTACATTTGCTTCTAGCTTTATAATGCTTTTGAGCATTCAAATAGCGTTCATTAGCTTCATAAAATTGACTCCTAATTAGGGCTAACGATGGTTTATCTCATTTGTAATTTGTATTAGGTGAGACTTGAAATTTTCGTTTAAGCTATCCATGCAAAATACTGTAATATATCATTTGTTGTAATATCTAGGTCAGAAAATGAATTATAAATGGAATTTACTCTACCTATATATTCGAAGGGCTCTGAGTGGTAATCAAGCTTCAAGTTAGACATTTGTTTGATTACATTAAATTTACGTGTAGTAGGCGAGGCTAACGCTTCTAACAACAGAGGTTTTGCAACAGAATATTTGTGCTGTGAACTATCAAGTGAACCAAGCAATACTGAAGCCCTCCCAGAAATTTGCTGTTTGAGAAGCAAAAACTTATCAAAATCAGTGTAGCTAAAGTGTTCTGCTACGTCTTCAAATTGTTTCAAAAAGGCTTGTAAATCTTCACCTTCACTGCTTTTAAAAACGGGTAGAGGAGCCGTTGGACTCTTTAACATGCTAGTTACTGGATTAACATTTGAAGGTGAAGAATTTAATTTTGATAACGACGTCAAACATTCTGAAATAAGGTCCTCATAGTGAATGCTGTCATCAATTTCTTTATCATTCTCTGATTTTGCAACAGATTCATCAGAACGGTTTGCTTCCCATTTAAGGTCTCTGATTACTTTATCAAGTTTACTCAGTTCATCTTGAAGCCGTCCGAGCTTCCGGATTAAATTTTCCCGCTCCTCAACAGACTTGTTACAAAGGAAGATTTTGTTCCATGAATTTTTAGTAACTTGGCCCCATATAATTTCCCCGAGAGCTTACTAGTTGTTTTAAGTTAACAGACATTTTGAATTTATTTGTAAGGATCTTTCTTTATGGCAAATGTAAGTGTAAAATCAAATTTTCTGACAGCTGGAGAACCAAATCTGCTATTATTTTCATCAAAATCTACTTTGAATTTGGGATCCAATAATTGTTGCGCTAGGAAATTCTATAAAAATATCAAGACAATTCAACAGAGTCCTTTAAATTGTTTCCACCAGTAAAATAACAATAAAGCAAGGCGAAAATGCTCTCAAACTCAAATTTTTCTGGTTGATCAATATATAAAAGTTGCACCAGGAAATGAATAGCCTAAAGTTAATCTCGCTATCTGTAACATTCACTTCACCAAAGGTTTCTACGTCACGTACATAAGAGAGCCCAAATATAGCTACTTTGGTGAAAGTTCCACAGTAATAACGCAAGCCGAGAACGGAACAAAGACGAGGACGAAAAACGGCGGTAAATCTAAAGGAGAGCTCCGTCTCTTGTTGCATTAGAATATATTTTTTTCCAATGTATTTTTTATTGATTATGCTTAAACTGATCATTAATATTGGTGGCATCAAGCACCCTTGTTCCCATCTAACAATCTTGGGGAACCCCAGTGGGAACCGGGGTTTTTGGGTGGGGGGGAGCAGGAGAAAAGTGATTTCCCAGGGCACTAGCTAACCAAACAAACCACCTAACCTAACCTAGAGCGCCGTACCCCTACCTAGGCCTAGCGGGGGGGCGAACCCCCCCTTAAGGGCACTACCTTCTCTGCACACTTCATGACAATTCCCGAAAAATTTGAGCAGCGATCAGGCTAACTGAGAGACAATACTCCAGCATATTTCACACCATAATCAAAATATATACAGGAAATAGCTTACCTTACAGTGGAGGATAGACTTCCGCAGCAGCTTTCAATTTCACAAGGCGTGAAACCTTCGTAAGGGTCTTGAATGTGCAATTTGAAATATGCAACGGCTAAATATCTAACAAAATGTTTTTTACGTCGGCCATATTTTGGGACTAAATTCTTGACATCTCTCCACCGTCTCTCTATCGTAATGGTATGGGCACGAGTTTTGTGGGATCAACAAAAAATTGACACTGTGATTGACCTGTAAATGTTTGTAACCTTCGTTTTTCAGGCAATCGTATGCTTTCCAGCAATCGGAAATGATTGTTGTTCCTGGTTCGATGTACTGTTTAATGACAGCAAGCAAAACCTCAGTGTTTCGTTGTTCAACAGGAACCATAAAGAACTCCCTAGTTTCCCTACAAATTCCCCCCTCCCCCCAAATACCCACTGACCCTCTATAATTCTGCCCACATTATACTTCCTCTTTCCAAATTTTGATTCGTCAATTTCCCCACTAATTTTACCCTCCCCTCCAATTTTATGAGACCGCCTAAATACCCAATTTACTATTACTTCCCTACAAAATGAAGCCCAATCATTGATGGTGGGATCGCTGAGATGAAGCTCAAAATTAGCAAACTTATAAAAAAACCAATCAGATACAAAAATAAAGCAAAATGTTAAATTAGTTTCAATATCCACGTGAGACTTGGAGAACCATGTGTTTTTAAATATTGAGACAAAAAAATTACACTTTTTTTTCTCTCTTTTTTTTTGACACTACATAGGTTTTATCGCACCGAAAGGCTTTTTTGTTCAAGTCAAGACGGCACTTTTCCTTACACGTCGGGCAAATGTGTTCACTCTTGATTAATCCGTGATTTTGGGCAAAAGTTACGAGCCTTTCTATTTGCCCATAATAATAGTTTGTGAAATCTCTATAATTCACGTAGCAATTTTCACACACTGTTGGGAAACTTTCCTGGGCAACAAAATCGGGGCTTGTACACGGTCCTGCCTAATTCGGCCATGGCGCTAGTGCAAGTAAAGCTTAATTGGAGAAAATAGGTTTATTTGCCGAAAAAAATTAACGACTTGGTAACATTAAATATTGTCATTGGCTGAAAACACTGTGCTTTCTTTTGTTTCAGAGAAAACTGAAACGTGCTTATTTACGATTGGATATTGTCTATAATGATGTCACTTTTTGGGTGGAGTGTTTTTCGTGACGTCATTCGGAAGTTTGGTTTTCCCCCCATGACTATTTGAGACTGCGCAGCACACAAACGAACGAACAGGAGCTCATTAACATAGGTGATACGACAGAGACAACAACATGAAGGACTGTTTTTTCTGTAGGTACAAATATTTAAGTTGTGTTTTCTACACCGATAGGACTTACCGCCACTAATTTCCTTCTTCCTTTAGAACATAATTAGTATCTTCTTTCAATGTATAAAAAAACATTTTATACTAAAAATCGGCCGGAGGCTCTTATTAAGATTATTAACCAAAACGGCAATGACTCACTCCCATCAACGCCCACCGGGGGTGGGGCGCCATTTGATAAAATTAATGTATGGAACAATCGTAAAATAAACAATTTTAGGCTTCAAATTATATTTAATTAACAATTAACAAGAAATGATTAAGATAGTTAACTATTTAATAATAATGACAAGTCTAAATATGAAATTAACGAAAAACTTAGTTATTTCCGAAGGAAGGGCGCTCGTGAAGGAGTGAGGTCCACTGCACTCCTCCGTCTTGAGAAGGAACCCGTCAAAAGTGAGGGAATGCAAACTTCCTCCTCCCGATGTCCATTAATTATCAAAGGAAATACAAGGACCTGACAACACAAATAAGTACGATAAAAATTATACATATAAAGCAAATTAGAAATTATAAAGGGTCGAAAAAAATCTGCAACACGTGTATAAATTACGTCGAAGAAAAATAACTATTCGACTCCCTTTCTTAACTATTCGACATCCCTTTCTATTTGATAAATTACGTAAAAACAAATGAAAGAGAAATATAAAAATTTGTTATCGGATAGCACTGAATAATGAGAGAAGTATAATGATAAATTTGTGATGTTAAATATTCTTTAGGTCCTTTTAATTTATTTATTTAAGAGTGATGGGGGATCAAAGTTGATACGGAAAAAAACTTTAAACTAATGATCGGACAGTACTTGAACTTGCATTAACTCATTGTACTCACATACTCATTAGTCCCCGATCCGCTGAAGTGAGATTCCCAAGTCCCGTGGTGGAATGGACTATACGTAGCTCGGAAAAAAGGTGTTATTAAGCTTGCTGCCATTCTGACGTCCAAGTCCATGAGCCCATCCTCGGCCGCTAAGGTTTTAGCTTGCCATATTAATGATAATGAATCAGGATGAATAAGTAATAGTGTACACCCCCACCAACTGACTCTCTGACTGTCCTGGTGCACACCGACCAATCAACTCTCCAAACTGAAAGAAATCAGTAACTACGGGGCAGCCTTTACTTCCTTCGTCAACCAACAGACGATGTTCCGAGATCTCAAACGACCGTATGGGCTTGTTGATCGTAAACGAGCATAATGCAAGCACTTTTAGCAAAGGTTTATTATTTACTATTTTAGTCGGGTGAGACCTAAGAAACATCGTAACATTAAATTTAAAAATCAATCATACTTTGAAGAAAAAATAAATAGGACAAAATTCAATAATAAACTTAAGTTATTTCTTAATCAAAAAATAAAAGGAAATATGATAAAATTATTTTTTCTTCAGATACAGTTCAAAAGGAGTAATAAAAGCTGACAGCAACTTACCATTCTCATCTACGGGAATTTGATATCCTTTCAACAAGTCTATCTTGGAAACAAACTTCGCTTGCCCAATATTATCAAGTAACTGATCTATAAGAAGCAAAGGATAATTGTCAGCAACACTGTTGAAATTCAGTTTCCTATAATCAGTACACATCCTAAATGAACCATCTGGTTTCTTCACTAGCACACATGGAGAACTGTAGTGACTTGAACTGGGTTCTGCAAACCATGTTGCAGTAAATACTCAACTTCTTTCTTCAAAACATCGTGATGAAAAGGTGATAAGTGATAGGCTCTTTGCTTGAATATTGATCTCATGTTTGGTCAGATCAGTACGCCTAGGTACATCTGCAAAAAATTCTGGGAAACTTCTAATCACTTCACTTAAGTCTTCACCTTGTTCAACTTATCCTCCTAATTTTCCAAAATTGAAGAATTATTCATCTTACTTTCAGCTCTCAATTCGTATCCATCATCATCTTCTGTAGATGAAGTTGTTTGTGTTATTGACACAGTTTCAGTTTTAGTTTCCGAGAAATAAGGTTTCAAGAGGTTCACATGTATCACCCTTTGTCGTTTTGTCGTTTTCTTCTTTCTAGTGTTTCAATTACATAAGTTCTATCACTCAACTTCTCAATTATCTTGTAAGGACCTTGAAATTTAGCAGTGAGGGGAAATCTCTTGACAGATAAGACACTTCTAAGCTTAGTCTTAACATCATATCTCCTTTTCATTTTCGCTTGACTCACTTTCAAATGTTCTAAAGAGAATTTTCTAATCTCTTTCAATCTTTTCCTTAAGTTCTTCACATTTTCACTCTGGATTTCCTTTTGATTTTCTTCCCAATTTTCTGCAAGAATCTTCAACGGTCCTCTCACTTCTCTACTAAAAATCATCTCATTAGGTGAACATCCCATACTTTCTTGATAAGCATTCCTAACTTCAAACAACATTAATGGTAAACTTTTATCCCATTCTCTTCCTGACTCAGAACAATACTTTGTCAGCATACTTTTCAATGTCTGGTGGAACCTTTCCAACGTACCTTGAGTTTCTGGATGATAAGCAGTAGATAACTGTTGTTTCACTCCTAACAAATTCATCACATCCTGGAATAACTTGGAAGGAAAGTTTGTTATTCTATCACTTTGTACTATTTCTGGTATACCAAAGTTTAAGAAAAATTCCACAAGTTTTTCAGCAACTATCTTGGCAGATATGTTTCTAACAGGGATCGCCTTCGGATATCTTGTCACAGGACACATTAATGTTAACAAATACTCATTTCCCTTCTTTGTCTTCGGCAGCGGTCCAACCATGTCTATAATCACTTTGCTAAAGGATTCTCCTCTAACTTCTATAGGTTGTAGGGGGGCTTTCTTGATGGTTTCATTTGGTTTTCCAGCTATCTGGCAGGTATGACACTCACAACAGAACCTGCTAACATCATTGTGAAGTCCAGGCCAGAAAAAAATACTTCATGATCTTCTCCACAGTCTTCCTAATTTCATATGTCCAGGCTCATAAGCTACTGCTACCACTTCCTTCCTCAATGGATATGGAATCAAAATTTGATGATATTCATCCCATACAGCATCTCCTGGTATAACTGTAGGTCTATACCTCCTCATCAGCAAACCTTCCTTCAGATAATAACAGGTAGGAGTTTGTAGCATCTCTTCTTGATCAACAACTCTGAAGAATAAATCAGCTAATGATGCATCCTTATTCTGCAAGTCCATTATCTTCTCTCTTGTCACTTGACCAACTTCAAGGGTTGAATTCTCAATATCTGCTAACTCAGCTACTGAAGTTTCACTACTGTCTTCAGGAACACTTTGACTACTTGGAGTCTCTTCAGGAACAACAGGTTCTTCTACTGCGTCATTGTCTTCTTATTTTTCTTGGGAAATCTCTTCTAGGTCACCACTAGGGGAAAAAAATCACTTCCCTAGAACAATTCTTCTAAGCACAAAGATCCTTCACTTGATCCTTCTTGGGTATGTAAATCCTCAGTTTCTTCACTTGCAGTCATAGTCCTTTTCATACTTCTGGTAGTTACACAACTAGGAAACAGGTGGGGGTTATTCTTCTCCAACTCTACCATAGGACCAATATTCAATAGTTTATCTGTCACTAGAGGAAAAGGAATAAATGGCACACCACCAACTTCATTCCCCTACAGAACATGTGCACCTTCCACAGCCAGTGAGTCCTTTACAGCAAAATCAACATCTCCTGTCACTAAATCACACGACAGGTGTAAGCGGTATATAGAAGTTACTTCCTCTCCTCCTATCCCTTCAAAAGAGCTGAATCTCCTGTGAGACTCTTCTCCAACTGAGGGTGAGCACCACATACTACCACACTATGGTTACTCCCTGTATCACGTAATATCCTGATTGGTACCTGCCCACTCCCTCCCTGAGTTGACAGCATACCAGATATATGACTTAAAAGCTTCCATACTGCTAAGCCACTCACTGCTTGAGGTTACATTTCCACTGGTTGCTAAACATTCAGCTTATTTAGTTTCAGTCTTCTCTGGAGTTTGATTCTTTCCCACATTGCTCTTCGTAGTTTGTTTCACCTGATCACCTTTTGCTACTTGACCAACTGGCTTTGACAGCTGTTGATTCCAGTAAAAACTCTTGACTGAAGTGTCCTGCTCTTCCACACTTAAAGCAGACAACATTAGGTTTCTGTAACTGACTGTCTTGAAAAATTGGATGAGTCTTTCATATTAGCTTGCTGAGGTGTATTTCCTTGTGTACTCTTAGTAGCATCACTTGTAGGTTTTGCATTAAATTTGTTCCTGAAACTTGGATGAGTCTTAAAACCGGGGTGTTGTTGATTCTGGTACTTGACATTGTAATTGCGTTTGCTACTATTTATACTGTAATCTTCACTCAGTGTAGCAGCTTTGTCAAGTTTCTTTACCTCTCTCTCTCTCTCTCTCTCAAATAGGCTCTTATATGTTCAGGAATTCCCCTAAGATATTGTTCAAGGACAAGTAATTCTTCTTACTCATCAAAAGTTTTAACTTAGCAGCTTCTAACCAACGTTTAAAACACCTACTCACTTTATAAGCATAATCTATGAAGGTTCCCTTCTCATCTTTTCTTAAATTTCTGAATCTTTCATTGTAGTACACTGGGGTCATCTGGTAAACTTGTAGCACATTGTGTTTAAGTACCCTGTAGTCTTTACACTGATCAGCTGTTAAGGCTAGACAAGCACTTCTCCCTTTATCATTTAAGACACTTTGTAGCAAAACTGACTATTTATCTTCTGGCCATCCCATACCTGAAGCCACACTCTCAAAGTGATCAAAAAACTCATCTGGAGCTTCTTCAGTAAACTTAACGATAACTTCTGTATTCTTACTACATCAAATACATGGTCTTGATTACCTTGGTTAAGGTAAGACGGTGTTACAGGTAGTGTGAATCTAGCTCTTATCAATTCCATCTCCATTTCAAACCTTGCTCTTTCTCTTTCTTCTTCTGCAGCTTTATCTTCTCTTTCTCTTCTTTCTTGATTTCCCCTGTCTATTCTTTCTCTGTCAACCTGCAGTCTCTCTTTCAGCCTTCATTTTCAGCTTTATCAAATTCTCTTCTGCTTCAATGCGTCTAAGCTCTAACTCTGCATCACTTTTCTCTTACTTTTATTCTTGCTTATTTATAAGATCAGCACATGCTACATTCAACAACTCCTGAGCTAACTAACTCATCTTCATCAGTTTTTCTATTAATGATTCCATAGCAATACATCTAATTTGTGCCTTTACCATATTAGTAGACATAACCATCACATGCTACTGCTAAAGCGCTCCACTGCGCCTTACTTAGAGTGGTTTCAGATAACACTTGGATTGAAGGAGCTGCTAAAAATTCCTGAACCTTGAACTTTGCCATTTTCTCTAAGTTATCATCTTGAAAAGAATTCTAAGTAAATGCAAATTAATTCACAATTGTTAAATTCAATTAAATGTGCAACGATTAATTAATGAAAACAATTAAGTTAATCAAATTGCGAATATAAATGAAAACACAGAAAAATGTAGCAAATACCAAAATTGCAAAAAGAAAGCATTAATCACACAGAATATATATATAAAACACACTTCAGTAAGAAAAAGGGATAAATGCACAAAAAATCACTTCAATAAGAGAAATGGATAAATGCAAAAAAAAAAAAAAAAAAAAAAAAAAAAAAACACTTCGAATGAAATAAACACAAAACATGAAAATTTGCAATGTGTAAAATTAAAAATGTTTCACCAAACCACTGTATATTTTAGTTGCAACTGATAAACCGTTTACGAACACATTACCTTGGTACGAAATTGTTTCTGCTGCAGCTAGTTCCAAAATTTCACCACACAATTCACAATATTTCAAAATATTTGTTCAGATTCCACAAGAAGCACTAACTAATATTAAATAACTCTAATAACTACGAAATATAAAATTTACGAGTGACCAATCACTAAGTATAAAATCTTTACATTAATTAAAACTCAAAAAAAAGCGCGGGAGAGAGATAGAGAGAGGGAGATGATTACACCCCAAGGTCTTAAATCGGAATGCATTTCCTTTTGTACAGAGGATTTTGTCACATGAAATAGTTTGAGGCCGAGGGACAGTTACTTTCATAAGTTATGTGATTTAGGACAATAAAAGTATTTCAATATTAAAGGAATAATTATTTATATTGAAAGCAGAACTATGACGTCACTTCCCAAAGATGACGTATGCTTAAACAGAGGGTCCTAGAACAATCTTACTTTTCGAAAAGATGATGCAATACCACAGGAACATGGTGAAATTTCCACATAACTTCTCAACAAAGACGTACACGTTTGAAACCAGCCATGTACGTTGTATGCTCAACAAATTCCAAACAGAACTCCCTTATCAGAAGTGTTGACATGTTATGAAAACAAAATGGGCACTTCGAGTTTTCCTTATCTCGAGTGATGACAACAGTTTCTTGCTTTGAACGGACAATGCTAATCTCTCTCTCTTTTCACATTTTACGTTATCTTAACTTTTAAATTATATTTTGTGAAATCTGAAGATACATTAATAGAGCACACTAGCTCTAAGATAAATAAGGAATCTGAAAATATTGCAAACAATTTCACAACTCTTTATACAGTTAAAGAGAGGATGATGTGCATTACTACAGTAACAGCATATAATATACCTCCCCCCAGAAGAATGGTTATCACAGTGTTGAATCCCACAATTCGCAATGGGATAAATAATCAGCAACTACATTGTGTTTGCCCCTAATGTGCTGCACTCTTAAATTATACTGTTGCAAGCACAAAGACCAACTGGTCAGTCTTTGATTATCAATATCAGAGCACACTAACTCTTAGCTAAATACGGAATCTGAAAATATTGCACAAATTTTCACAACACTTCAATATATATATAGACTACATTTTTCTTTCCTGTCATGTTGTGGAGCCCTATTCCTAGCAGAGTATGTTTTTGTGTCAGAAACTTCCATTGGAATGGGCATAAATCAAATTTTGTGAGATGGACTCAGCAAGTTTTGTGATTTATTACTCACTCTGTGATGTGTTCATTATAACTGTATCAGTTGTCTTAGAAAGTTAACCAGACATTCATGTGGTTTGCTGTTTAGATTTCCTAAGGAATCACTTATTGGAGGTTATGGTAGATCTCCATCACTTTCTATCATTGGTTTATGGCCATCTGTAATATATATGCTGCCTGGGCAAGAATAAAATCTTGGTTTTCTTGCACATAAATAGATAAGGTGTTATTTGAAACCACTTTCTGACTGATGACCATGAGTGATTGATGGTAAGACACACTGACGAAGAGAAGTTCTCCTGGAAAATCGTCTTCTAGCTTCTGTTTCACTTTGGCTCATAACATTGTATCATCACCATTAAAACCATATATATCAGTCAAGAGCTTCATTGATGATGACTGTTTGCAGCCGAAAATATGTTTTTCAACAAATGGTAACAGGTCACTTGAATTCGTTTAACATTGCTGTTGATTATTTTGTGTTGAAGCAGTGGATGATTTCGATCATATACAAGTGCAATTTTTGTAACACTTTCTATGCATCATAAATTCCTTTGATTTAGGATCTTGTCCTTCTATTGCCAGCATCATCTCAGAGTCATTTTTCAGGTTTGCTGCTTTCAAGATTGTCTCACACGCTGACTTAGTCTGGATCAATGCAATTTCTCGTTTCTCCCCTTTAACTTTAATGGGTTTTGCTGTGCCACACTTTGGATTCATACATTTCTTTGGGAACATGGGCCTGTTGTTATTTGACTCCACATTTTGCTTTTTCCTTGCAAGTGGTGTTTCATCGGATTCTGCATTCCTCCTGTGCTTTGCATTTCTAACTGTTATTGCTTTCGTCGTGAATTTTTTGTAACAGTCCATGTGAACACAGTGAATGTTGGAGTCCAGAACATCAGGTATTGCTTCAGCTTGCAGTGCATGTACATTGCCACCTCCTAACTCATTCCTCGCATCATTTGCCTGGTGTAAGCATTGAATGGTTTCATTTGTCAGGCTAGTCAGTTTGCCCCTTTTCAGGTGCTTGTAGTCAACAACGCAGGCCTTCTGTTCGGTCATGTTGCCTTCTTGACTACTTACATCCTGTAGAAAAAAAAAAAGCCTTTAGAGAGTGGATACCGTGTTTGCAAAAAGATAGAAAAGCTTGTAACTCAAATTTACCATCATTCGAACCATTTACTATGAGATTCACAGCCGATGTCCCGGTGTTTTTCCGGAATAAAATTTTATCAATTTTACATAACAAAGGTGACACTTTGTCACAGGATATCTTACACCCCTACCTAATTTTTGACTGAATTCTTTATTGCGAAAGTTGCATGATTCTGGTAATTATAAGAGTAACACCGACTTCTTGAAGACATCGCCTGCTAACTCAGAGGAATGGTTTTCGAAGGTATAATGACGTAACTTATGACGTCATTAACTTGATTCCTCCTCGATGGATAATTGGGTATTCGTGAAAAAATCTCCACCTCTGGCAACAATGAAATACAACCAATACTCCTTGTTTACACTTTGTAGTAGTAGTAGTAATTTGTATATGATTTATGCCATGGGATCGAGTGCTGGAATCCTTGAAGAAAAGGTTTCCACAAGTAATCCGTGAAATTACTTTCTATCACTATTTCTCCATTGAAAAATTATATCATAAAAATAAATTAACAAAGTAAAGAAAACTTTGGCATTCGTCGTAAGTCCTTTTGATATTTTTCTTAATATGACGGTGACGATCATTGTAATAAATTGACATTTGCATAGTAATAGATTGGATTATACGTAGAATTTTGACTTCAAGCCAAGCACTGGACAATGACTTACCATAGCCGCCATTCTTGAAGCCTTGACAAGGTACCAATATTCATTCAGAATATCAGAGACAGCTGTTTGTCGTCCTCACCTTGTGGGAGGGGTCAGGACGTCATAATTATTATGCTTACGTCACGTAAAGCTTTGAACCCATACACTAGTGTTCCGCCAGTGGCTTCGGCTGCTTTATTTTACTTTTATGATATATAATGATATATAATGATGTATACTTTGAGGTATTAATATAGCACCTATGATTCGACAAATGTTAATGTTAAAATCCTGAAAATGTATTTTTTCCGAATTTTGTCTTTCAACTTTTTAATAGGCATTTTCTACCAACAGCTTCGCTGTAGAATTAATATATAGCATTGCCTCTATAAATTGTCTGTATGATGGTGTAAAATAATCTATATTATACTTAGTTTGTGAAGGTGGTACCGCACGGTTTGGAAAATGTTCCCAATGAAGCTCCATAAGCACGCTATTTCCACATGAGATAAATCAAAACGTTTTCCGCTTGAAATAAAAATTTATATGAATAAGATGATTGTCCTTTTGACCATAGCGAATTCTATGATTAGAAATCGTGAAAGTAACGCACTTATGGAACTTCACTGGGAACATTGTCAAAACCGTGATTATTACCCTCATAATTTGAGTAAAGTATACATTATTATGCACCATTATACAAACAACGTATAGAGACAATGTTATACAATAACAGTGCAGCGAAGCTATTTTAAGAAAATGCCCATTGGAAAAGTTGAAAGTCAAAATAAAAAAAAATAAAAAAGACATTTTCAGGTTTTAACATGAGCATTTGTTGAATCGTCGGGTGACTCTCTATAGGGGTGTAAGACCAATACCACAGTAGGTCCTAAGTGTCGTAAAAGGCGACTAAAAGAGCGGCTGCTGCCTTGCAGTCTTACTTGTGAGTAAAAGGCGAGACCCACCGCCAATAACTGTGGTTGATGATAGCAAGGGCATGCATTCGTAAAAAACCGTGTCGTCCCTGATGTCGTAGGGAAGGCAGTGGAGAAGGTGCATCAGGCAACCGACCCCTTGGTGTAGGGTTAACAGTGGGAAAGAGGAATAATTGTCGAATCATAGGTACTATACTAATACCACAAAGTATACATCATTATACGTATATCATAAGAAAGGTAATCTAATATGCTTCAATTTCGTATAAAATAATATGTTCGATAAAACGCATATATACTTGAAGAGTATGTAAAAAAAAGAAAAAAAAAATGTCGCGACCTCGGGAAGTTTTTGCCCCCTGAAAGTTTTCCTAGGTGCCCGGGACGTTGTTTATTTTATTTTTATTTATTTATTTTTTTTTTTTTGGTTGGACCCTTAGACTCCCTTCCTATATGGAGTTTAATGGGGAACCTTTTCGAACCATACAACCTTCACAAATTGCGTAAGACATATATGGTTTTACACCATTATATAGAAAATCTGTTATATCTTAATATTGTAGCAAAAACTTTTTCAGACATTTTTTTCAGAAAATGTCTATCAAAAAAGTTAAAAGACTATTCGGAAAAAATGCATTTTTAGGGTTTTAATATCAATCTTTGTTGAATAATAGATGCTATGCTAACTAAGCCAAATATATACCATTATAATTATTAGAAAGGTAATTTTATCTACTTTAATTTCGTATGTAATAATGTTCTCGATAGAATACATAGTTTAGGATTAGAACTCGAAAATATAAAGAAATAGCGATTTCGGTCTTGGTTTTTGCCCCCCATAAAAATTTTGCTTGGGGTCCATTAATTTAGGTTTTTTTTTTTTTTTTTTTTTTTTTTTTTTTTTTTTTTTTTTTTTTTTTTTTTTTTTTTTTTTTTTTTTCAATACTAGGGAACTAACAGAGCACATCGGTGAAGGAATTATTTGGTTAAGAATTTTTCCCCTTTTCGGCCGGTTCTGATGCTAAAATTACCTTATCATCTGATTTGCCTAGCCTTTCCTTTAATATTTATTGTACAAGGGGGTCAAATATATTTGATTTTCTACTGTCATTATCATACTACTGGGAACCCTGTTATTACGTCTGATGTCATAGTTTACGTCACAACTGGTCTCTCTCGGGCTGCTTACTAAAATTAGCAAAGTTCCCTTTAAATTTCTTTGATTTACTCTGATAAGTGTCTTAACTATCAACATTAGACATCACTCCATATTTTTGCAATTAGGCCGTGGCTTCAAATAGCTATTTCGAAAATACGATCCATATCAGATGCGTTGGTAAGATTTTATCGACGAAAATCAAGTAAACATGGCCCTGGAAAGCACAGTAGTTTCCTTAAAGAAGTGCAGATTTGTCGTGATGGTCGGATTGAGTAACACGCGATGTCTCCCTATAGCTAAAGTAATTTCTTTTTTTCTTTAATGGTACAGCTTGGCGGGGATCAGAACTTCACACTATGAACACCTTAATGAATGATCTTTACTGGAATTCTAATTGTCTCTATCTCCTTGAAAGTTGTCACACATCCCACAACCGCTCGCCCCACAGTTTTCTGGGGTTTAGGTCCCCCTCTATGGAGGGGTATACCGCATTACATAAAGAAACAAATAAAGCCAGTTATCTTTCTAAATATTTTTTTTATTTTTTATTGCCTGGGACAGGAAATAATTGAAGTACTATCTTATCTACATGATTTTCTCTGTAACTGCTGTTTCAAGTTCCCTTCTTGAAGAGTTGTTTTCACCTATTCCATTGTTATCCTATAAAGAACGACCAGACTTAAAAAAAAAAGTTAGAGAGGTTTGACCAAGTGATTCGAAAAACATAATGTCACAATATTCCTTCTCCGAAATAATCTTCATGAAATCATTCTATGGTATAAAAGACAGATATTTAAGTATGCAAAGTGTGAAAGGAAAGACGCATACATTGGTAAAAAAGAATATAATATAGAATTTAGACCTAATGCCAAGCGCTGGAACCTATGACGTCATTCAACGCTGGAAGAACCTATACGATCATTCGGCGCTGAAACGGAAACTGACATTGAAAAGGTTTAAAAGGTGAAGCAGGAGGAAAACCTCGCAGCTGCACTATTGTCAGGAAAGGCGGGAAAGTAAGATGGAAGAAAGAATATGCACGGAGGAACAGTAGTAGGAATCAAAGGAGTTGGAGAGCAAATATTAATCATCTGTCTCCTCTCAAGTTTTGCTGCTCTTTCTCGTCCTATCTTCAGATGTCAAGAAAAGAAGAAATTCGTGAAGAAGCCAAGAACGAAGAAAGAAAAGATATATCTTATCTGCATCTTGTGTGCATTAGTGAGAACAAATTTTCTGACAAAAATGCATTTTGACTCCACTACTAAGATGAAAAGCAAGAAAATCACAAAGGAGGGAAAAAATAAACAAAGCCAAGAGAAGGGATGGACTGTTATTATTGTATCGTTATGCATGACATTGTGGCAATGGAGTCGTGTTGATATTGTAATGTTTAAAAATTATATACGGTATATTTTGTAGTATACTTCTTCTGGCTTGTCCTACTTCTTATGAGAGAGAGAGAGAGAGAGAGAGAGAGAGAGAGAGAGAGAGAGAGAGAGAGAGAGAGAGAGAGTTTCAAGCGTTAAAAAAAAATAAGATTGGATGGGTTTGTGATGAGTCTGTTTGGAGAGGCGATATACAGAGAGAGAGAGAGAGAGAGAGATAGAAATAGAGAGAGAGAGAGAGAGAGAGAGAGAGAGAGAGAGAGAGAGAGAGAGAGAGAGAGAGAAATTATTTCAAGGCGTTAAAGAAATATAAGTACGATGGAGTTCAGAGAGAGAGAGAGAGAGAGAGAGAGAGAGTGGGGGCGGGAATTCAAGAGAGAATTAAAGTTCGATGGGTTAATGAGAGGAAATCAGGTTTAGAGAGAGAGAGAGAGAGAGAGAGAGAGAGAGAGTTGCAAGGCTTTTAAGAGAAATATGGTTCGATGGGTTGGTGCGAGAGAGGAAGAGAGAAAGAGAACAATTTCAAGGCTTTTGAAAGTAATAAGGTTCGGTGGGTTGATGATAGGGAATAAGGTTCATTCAAAGAGTGTCTGAGAGAGAGAGAGAGAGAGAGAGAGAGAGAGAGAGAGAGAGAGAGAGAGAGAGAGTAGTAGTAGTAGTAGTAGTAGACGCCTGTCGTCTGATCCCATCAGTTAATTCATCAAATATTAGTCTTAGCCTCTAAGAGGAACGAAAGAGCAAGGCGAAAGGCCAATCAACTAGAGTGGTGGACAAAGGGCGCCGCCGTCTCATTTTACTCTTTTCCTTCAGGAAAAGAGGAACATAATTCCTGGTGTCTGTGACCGAAGGAAGAGCCGATGTGAGATGGCGCTCTCTACTCTTTTTTTTTTCTTGTATCCTGGTAGGACTTCTGTTCACTCATTAAATGAGATGATTAACATAGGAAAAATATGAGGAAGAGGGGAATATACTGATGCTTAGGTCTTATAAAAGTTTGACAATCTCCCAGTATGTATTTCCGGTGCTGCCCTGTATATCAGGCCGAAATGCGTCATCAGTATGCGTATTCAAGTGGTTAGAACGCTTACCTTTTTATTTATCAACTTACTCTTCTTTCTGTTCTGTACTGATCCCCAAATCAAACACGAAAGAAACAAGAGCATTCGGGATTACAAACCTTTGCCAGGGCACTGTGATCATAACCTTAAGTATCAACATCCCCATCCCCCGCCCCCACCCACCCCCATAACCCTAGAATCCCAACTAACCAAACTTTAGGGGAAAAAAAAGTCCTTATCTATGTTAGGGCCTATTTCATGTGTAGTTTGAAAATGGTCCAGGCATGGAAATAAGATTTGAGTACAGCAAATTAATTAATGGTTCGTTCTTGGCATCACTTAAATGGGTTCCAGATTTATCACAGCTAGGCAGGTGATATTTGCGTCTGCAAATAGATTGCATAACAAAATCAGTATTAAGGCGATAGACACATAGGGAAGCTTTAAACAAGATTCTTATTATTCCACACCAAGGTCCACTCACAGGGATATAGAATTACTGGGTGCTTACACAGAAGAGAATATTGCATTGCTTTATTAATTAAGGGGGCGGGCCCATTGCTTTGGCAAGAACAACAAATATTAATTCAAAGTGTAGCAAATGCTAGTCTAAATGGGAATATTACAATTAGATTTGACACTAGTAACAACACAAGGAGACTTATTTAGAGCATCGAAGGTAGCAATGGGTTACTGTGTTACAGTAAACAAAATAGTGAATGACATGCTGAGCAAACAAAGGAAAAGTCACTTTGAAAAATGAAAAGGAAATTCAGACAAGAGAAAAAACAGTAACTGACTGTACTCGAAATTACTCCTACTCAGTACCTTTCTCAAAGGCCTATGGAAACGGTTAATTTTGTCTTGTACTTTAAAGATATTAAGATAGTCGGGAGTGCCAATCATTTCGAATTTGTTCCTGTCGTTTAAGATACTTTCCATTTTGGATAAATAGTCTTGTTTATTCAAGATAACTGTTCCCTTACCTTTGTCGGGCCTTGTGACAACGATGTCCTTGTTGTTAGCGAGTTGCTTTAAGGTGTCGAAATCTTCTTTTCTGAAAAAAGGTGCCCATCGGGTCTTCAACTTCCTGAAAGTACCTTGGGATAATTCAAATAATCTTTTTTGTAGGCTCCCCAAGTCGGTCTCAAAAGGAAGCGCTTTAAGTCGATGAAATATTGATTCAAGGGGTAGAAAGAATTTAGTATAATTAGGTTTATAATTAGGTAAGCAGAGGCTCAAACCCAGTGACAAAAGGAACTCCTCTCTTTTTTGATAAAACAACATCGGAATAGTTAAACATGTGGTACGGTCATTATGAAAATTGGGGATAGTAATGCCAAGGTTAATAAGTTTCCTGTGGTGGCGTTCCTGTACATATGATGTAAAATCCTGTAAAATGTTATTAAAAAGTTTCTTACATGTCAAAGCGTCAATAAAAGTCAACGAGTTAAAAAGATAGGACTTGTAACTGTTCACTAATGACTTGTGTCTCTCAATAGCCTTTTGTTTACAACTGATTTCTAAGTTAAGGAGGTTATTTGTAGCTTTCTGATAGAACTGTGATGAATATAGGGAAGTCTTATGAAGTTCAAATTTTACAAAGTTAGGAACAATATTATTCAAAACACAATACTGAAGAAATTCAAGATCCAGTTTAGTTTTTTCTAGTTTCTTAGAATACCGTTCCAGGAGATGGCATTTGGATAGTACTGTGTTATCATATCGCTGTCTAATCACCTGAGATGGATGAGTGAATCCTCTAGATCGAAGGTGGAGAAGAAAAAGAATGGCGGAGAAGAAACTCTTGATCTCCATAGCGGCAGAGGGCAGAGAAGCAGTCAAGAACGTACGCTGTCCGACGAATACAGTGATACAGGGCACAGGGAACTACTCCAAGCAACATAATCAGAGGAAGACGGACGAAAACCACACATCACTAGGCTGTCTTTTTTATTATTTTGCCGACGTTTCGTAATTATTTACAGAATTACATCTTCTGGGCTGCACATAAGAAAAGATAAAAACATAAAAAAGTTAAAAGTAGAGTCTAAAAGTTCATTTAAAATACATTAGAGTAAAAATGAAATAGATAAAAATAAAAACACAACCAACCTAGAGGTGAGACAGCAAGGAACTAAATGGAAGGAAACCACTACAGTACGAACTTATGCTAAATACAATTGACTCGCAGATGTATGGGTGTTTAATGATGGTACGAGTTGTTTTATAAACAACGACTCAAGGATTGTTAACTCTTGTGGTTTGGTAGTATGACCGATTACACTGAAATCTTTGGTGTCAATGTAGGTTTTACATTGTTTTGCATGGTTCCTGATATTGGAGTGCTCTGGGTTTGAGATTCTGCTCCCTGTGCGGAAACTGATTCCCCGATGTGAATCGATGCGCACCTTAAGTAGTCGACTGGTGGATCCTACGTAAATCCCTGAAATACATTTAGGGCAAGTATATTTATAGATGACACCAGAAGACATATAAGGACACAGCTGATCTTTTATCTTAAACAAGGAGCCTATATTAAGAGGATTTTTGGGAATTAATTTGACTTATATGGCTGGGAAATGGTCATGAATAATTTGTGTGAATCTTTTTTGAAAGGTTAGGTCATGGATATATGGAAAGGTTGCATAGAAACTCATTTTTGGTACAGTTGGAGCGTCAGGTTTTCTAGAGAAATGTCTACTTAGTAATTTATTCAATTTTCTATATACTAACCTAGGTGGGAAACAACTAGTTACCTTTAAAGAAATTAACTAGAAATAGAATCTCATTGTGAAAGGCATTCCAGTTAGATGAGAGGACTAGTGCTCTATTAAGGAGGGTAAAAATGGAATTAACCTTAAAATTAAAATAACAACTACTATAAAAGTTAGATCCGAGTCATGTAAAAGTTTTCTTTCTAAAAATCGTGGTGTTAAAAGAGTTGTCTTGTCTATACACTTGAACGTCCAGGAATGACAGACAGTTGTTCTCCTCTTTATCTATAGTAAATTTCATGTTCGGGTGAAGTGTATTTACGTAGTCGAGGAATCTTCCTTGGATAGTTAATCTTTAAAGAGGCCTTTAGTAGGAGTAAGCAAAAAGGAAGATCCAATTGATACTACGAAAAAACAGAAAGTTGAAAGTGGTGAAGAAATTGAAATTTTGTAAAAAAAAAAAAAAAAAAAAAAAAAAAAAAAAAAAAAAAATAATAATAATCAAAAAAGAACAAAAAAATGTTAATTTTAAGTTTTTTGTAAAGTTAAGTGTTACAGTTTTGTTAATGTGTTTCGTAAAGTTTAGTTTAAGTTTCCTGACATTTTTAATGTTTCGTTAAGTTAAGTGTTTGTACTCCGTAACAAATTTTCTGCCACTTTTTCCTCCTCCTCCTCTGTCGTCACTTTCGGAGATAGCCTCACTCGAAAGGTAACATTCCACATTTTACTACATACGTACGTATGTACATACAGTATTTCTTGTATACCATGTACTAATACTCTTTATTTACAGGTACATATTAGTAGTACGTATTAAGTTAGGTATTGAAAGGTCCAAATTGTTGTAGTATTTCATTGTTTATTGGTCAATTTAGCTTTATTATAAATTTTACGTTTTTGTAGGGCTTGGAACGGATGTAAAATGCGGTTCAAGATACGAAAAGTTCATGATGCAAAGGCCACAATAGTATATAAAACGTGATGCTATGTATAAATAAAGGTTTTTTTGCCACGAAGGAAAAGAGTCCAAATAGGACCGAAAGTACTCGGCTATCTCGCTTTTTCATTTTTTCCTTCGTGGCAAAAAACCTTTATATATATATATATATATATATATATATATATTATATATATATATATATATATATATATATATATATATATATATATAATATATGTAAGTGATTACATAATAAAAATATGGAATGTTATTCCATATATATAAAAAACTAAAACTAAAGAGATCAACCAGATTGCTTGCAGGAATGTAATCAGACCAAAGACGATAAGGTATGCTAAGATGACGTATACAATAAAGTAGGCTAAGATGACATGCCGTCACCTGTGGTCCTTCATTTGTTTTGAAAACATTAGTCCAAGCTTCCTGCTTGAGACAACTACCGCGACCTATAATTCAAACGGCCTATGTGATTTGTAATATGTCTCATTTGTATGTATGTTCATATGTTCGAGCTACTGTCTGCTTCCTTTATGATTTGTAACCGAGATGGTAGTCAGAATAGAGTTAGCCATCATCATTGGCAGACCTGTACATCTTTACCTAAGCTTCATCATATAGAGTTGAATTAGTCATCATCATTGGCAGAAGCGATCAAGCCATCGTCATTAGAAGACCTGTACAATCCTATCTGATATTCATCATGTAATCTCAGAAGAATATATGTATTTTTTATACTTCGTGTTTTCTACTGGAAACCTCACATCAGAAAGAAGATATCATCATGAGTTTAACACATCGTCGTCATAACGAAAGAAGATACTTACTTCGTAAGTGATCTACAAACCCCAAGACACTCCAATGAGTATGGAAGTGCATAACCAACCGACTTAGCGTAAGATTATCGCAAGTCTAACATAACCTCATAGGGCGCCTTATTATATAAGGCAACACCCTATATATATATATATATATATATATATATATATATATATATATATATATATATATATATATATGTATATATATATATATATATATATATATATATATATATATATATATATATATATATATATATATAACAATTTTATGAGAATTTAAACTCTAATCTGTTTCATTTATTTGGCCACGTTGGGAATTTA
>NC_061101.1:46518520-46521020 GCF_015104395.2 Macrobrachium nipponense
GAAAAACATTTTGTTCCCATAGGTATCTCTCAATTCCAAAAGCATTTGGTTCCAATAAGTATCTGTTAATCCCGGAACCACTCACTTCCCATAAGTATGTTAGTTCTAAAAACATTTACTTCCCTTAAGTATCTATACATTTCAAAAAATTTAGTTCCATAGGCCCTATCAGTACAAAAGCATTTAGTTCCCTCTGGTACTCATTAATTCCAACAACGTTTAGTTCTTACTACCAGCACTTTATATCAATGTATGCATTAAAACCAAACGAGGAATTCGCTTAAGAATGTTAATTTCGAAAATACTTCCTCCTCTCTCACGCTAAGAAAATACACCACTACAAATTCTCACTCCCATAAGAATCCGACAAAATGAAAGCTTTAATAGTTCTTCATTCGAGCACAGAGAGACGAGATACCTAATCGAATTAGGACAAGGAATAAAGTGACGTGAATTCTAAAAGGAAACCAAGACAATCTTCCTTGTTACCAGGGGAAAAAATCTCAATTGGAATTGCACATCCCTTATGATGCAAATTTGAGAGAGAGAGAGAGAGAGAGAGAGAGAGAGAGAGAGAGAGAGAGAGAGAGAGAGAGAGAGAACACAAATGTAATGGCCTAGATATCAAAAGAAAATCCTGTAATGCATTGGTTGGGGGCAGTTAGGAGAATGCATCAGCATTAAATGACTTTTTAAATCTTTGTGTAAGGAGCATGTACAAGGTAAATATGAACATAAAAGTCAATAGAAACCATGGAAATGGGTGAATGGATGTCTTAATTGATTGAAAACATATATTATCAGTTAATTCGCTTAAGATTTTGGAAGTCAAAGTTAGAGCATATAAAGGATTATTGTGCCAACTCTTTATGGATTGGAGTGTGGCTATTGAATGCCAATGAAATTAAAAAGGGGTGGAAGCTATTAAAGTGAAAATTTTTCCAGAGAATATGTCGCATCAGAAGAGCTGAGAGAATCTCTGAAAATAGGATAAGTGTTTTTAAGGTGGTTTAGTCATGTTGAAAATGGAAGAACAAAGCTAATAATCTGTATAATTCTTACTGTTAAGAGGAAGTAAAAGAGGAATACAATAAAATTGTTGGATTGATAAAGTTTAACAATCATTCTAAATTACTTGTTTTAATATTCTATAATCAAAAGTTGACTTGCAAGATCAATGGGATTGGCCCAATCTGTGTAAGATCTAATAAAAGGAGCCCATAAAACACCAAAATATAGAAAGAAAATACTATTTTTCAGAGGACTTGATAATCCTTCTTTAATCCTCTTAAAAATTGGTGAACACTTTATCAATGACATCTGAATCCCATGCGACCTTTGAGATGTTCATTACCTGTTTCTATTTAATCAAGGCAGATTTTATCGTCTGACTCTTGTACCAACAGTTGCTGCTATAAATTATATGTGACAAATTCCAGTTTATTCTGTGGTTATGTTCATTTATATGGTTGAAAATAGCTGAGTTCTGTTGTCCATACCTAACTGAACCGTTTATTTTGTTGTAATTAAATCCTCTGGGGGGAATGTGATTTTTTTTTTCTTGGTAAAAAACCGGATTGTTAAGATTGGTCACAGTCCAGGCAAGGGATTTCGTACACACTGGTCTTGGGGCTGATGTCTGTTAGACGTTAATCAGTGATTTGGCTAAGGTGTTGGGGTAAGTAAATGGAAAAGGGTTAGATTTTCCGAGAGTCTGGGTCACCGTTTTAATCCTGTCCAACAACATCTAACTTTTTTAGCGAGTGGATGACTATCATAAATCTACAGGGAACAGGACATTTCCTATTAAGGTCCTATTAAGGTCAATTGGAGCATTTAGTAACACTCCTTTTAAACATATCTCTTCACGTTTGTAATTTTTGTCCAATATGAATTCATCAAAAGCCACTATGAAGTCTAGGTTGTTTTTACGGTCTGGCATAAGGGCAAAGGATAAACCTGGATTTAAGACTAAGTTTTAAATTTATCTAACACCCCCGTTACTGTAAAACCAAAAAAAAACCCACTTAGTCTTAAATCTAGGCTTATCCTTTGCCCCTCTCATGCCAGACCATAAAAAACAACCTGGACTTCATAGTTGGCTTTTGATTAAATTCATATCGGACAAAAATTAACAAACGTGAAGAGATTATGTTTAAAAGGAGTGTTACTAAATGCTCCAACTGACCTTAATAGGAAATATCCTGTTCCCTGTAGATTTATGATAGTCATCCGCTCGCTAAAAAAAGTTAGATGTTGTAATAAGTAGATCCAACAAAGACGGCAAAATCGTAATCATTAACAAAGACTTCTACCTCGACAAAATCAACCAACTCCTTAGAGACCCAAATACTTACGACAAACTGACGAAAAATTCCTGCTAAACGTCCCCACATAATTTTTTCAGAAAGTAAGATTAACTGGCCAAGACAAAAAGAACATTGAACTATTAGAGAAAATTTTTTAAAGTAATTATTCCCAAAACTACTGTACTTTTATG
>NC_061101.1:46526020-46528520 GCF_015104395.2 Macrobrachium nipponense
CGACTGCTCAAAGTACGATGTGACTCTCACATAGACATTAGTTACCGCCCATGAATGAAGCTTTCTAACCCTGAACTTTCAAATAATAGAAACCATGCACAAATAAGCAAATGCAGAATCAACTACGATGATTTTAAGATAATTTTATCAAGCCCAAATGAAAACCACCTCCCTGTACTCGAGTCCTTGGCCATTAAGCACCTTGTTCCAACATTAAATAACAACACTACAGAAGTTCCATTATACACTGCTTAGATCGCCCACTCTTATCTTTCCTTGGTTATCTCGACTCCTTCTCGCTCTGGCAAACCTTTCACCAACCGAATTTGGGTTGTAAGGTTTTGTTTTATATTTTTTTTTAAAATGTTTTTAAACAAATTCATTACTTAGTTTTTAAATACATTGTGTGTTTTTAGTTATTTTTATTTTTGTTTTTATATTTCATATTTTTTTCTCGTTCTTATTTTTATTTGTATGTGACAATTTAGGTTAATCTTGCTGGCCAAGTTTTGTAATTAATGTATTTTTGGTTTCTCCACTCACTCCACATATAAAATCTATAAAAAAAAAATCTAAAAATATCTGACATTTACAAATAGAAAAATTAAAACAAAAAAGGAACACCTACCAAGGTAAGAGTTAAAAAGCGAATAAAAAGGCAAGGAGAAAATAAACATACGAAAGATGACGTGGAGAGTAAACAAACAGGCAGTTACGCTATAAACAGTTGTGTGGACGACGATTGAGTGTTTAGTGTTGGTACATTAGTTTTTATGAGAAGTGACATCAACTCGTCGTCTTTACGGGTAGATCCGATAATCTTAAAATAATTTATGTCCAAGCGGGCACCATAAATCTGGCAATGATCCCGAATATTGGATAATTCGGTATTGGACAACCTGCACCCTGTCCTAAAGCTGACACCTTGATGGAGCAGATACAACCAACGTAAATTCCCGAGCTACATCTGGGACAGGTATATTTATAAAACGATGTTGGATGTCAAGGAAGGGCTCAGTTTGTCCTTCACTCTGAGAAAAGAACGTATTTAGAGGATTTCGTGGTATCAACTTCAAATCAACATCCCAATATTAAGTTTACAGTTGAGAAAGAAACACGCAACTCTATCATTTCTCGATTTACGTATCACTAGGGAAGGTATTGGGTTTCAAATCAGCATTCATAGGAAAAATACCTTTACTGGGATGGGCAATTTCAATTTTCAGTTGAATTCTCTCTCTACCCTCTTCCACAGGGGGTATTCTCTGACTTCCACCTGGTCAGCTTCTTCTAAAGAAGTTGAGTTCTTGGCTCATTTTTTCCTCAATAATTGTTTTCCATCCCACTATTTCCACAGAGTCCTAAATAGGATCCTAACCACAAAACTGAAACCGCCTATTCCCATATATATACTGCTCCAAAATCATATATGTATGCTAAGTTCCCTTTCATTCACAATAAAAGTTTTAGAAAGAAATTCATGAATTTAATTCATTCATTAATTTGCCAGCTGTCAATTTGAAGTTGATCCCACGAAAAAATCCCTCTAATATACGTTCTTTTCTCAGAGTGAAGGACAGACTGAGCCCTTCCTTGACATCTAACATCGTTTATAAATATACCTGTCCCAGATGTAGTCTGGAACTTACGTTGGTTGTACGAGGAGGCTTCTCAGGGTCTGTATCTGCTCCCATCAAGGTGTCAGCTTTAGGACAGGGTGCAGGTTGTCCAATCCCGAATTATACAATATTCGGGATCATTGCCAGATTTGTTGGTGCCCACTTGGACATAAATGATTTTTGAGATTATCGCATCTGCATGTAAAGACGGCGAGTTGAAGGTATTGGAGTCACTACTCATAAAAAAAAAAAAAACTAATGTACCAACACCAAACACCAATCGTCATCCACACAATTGTTTATAACATAACTGCCGTTTGTTTGTACTCTCCACGTTCACTTTGAGTCATCCCTTTCTTATGTTTATTTTCTCTCTGCCTTTTCAGTCGCTTTTTAACTCTTACCTTGGTAGGTGTTCCTTTCAAATTCTCGTTTTAATTTTTCTATTTGTAAATGTCAGATATTTTTTTATTTCTTTTTTTGTGATCTTTTATGTGAGTGAGTGTGATGTGTTAGTATTCATGTGATTTGAAACGTTGGCATAATAAATACACGATACCTGTGAAAGACAAGCCTTTACCTCTTCAACCTGACATATATATATATATATATATATATATATATATATATATATATATATATATATATATATATATATATATATATCTACATTATATATATATATATATATATATATATATCTCCTATATATATATATATATATCTATATATATATATCTATATATCTATCTATCTATATATATCTATATATATATATATATATATATATATACATATATATATTATATATATATATATATATATATATTCTATAATATTCTATCTATCTATCTATCTATATATATATATATATATATATA
>NC_061101.1:46533520-46575841 GCF_015104395.2 Macrobrachium nipponense
GAAAAACTTTTTCCTTACGTCCACGCGGTAACTCTTCCGAAAAAATCATACATGCGATTGTGGTAATGTTTGCACATTTTAAATTAGCCGTTACATAAGTTTTATATATGAAAATGTGCGCAATTTCATGCACAATACAACTAAAAACAACCCATGGTTGTAGCTTTTATCAATTTTGAAAATATTTTCATATTAAAAATGATAAGTGACAAATTTTCAACCTTCGGTCAACTTTGACTCTACCGAAAATGGTCGAAAAACGCAATTGTAAGCTAAACCGCTTTATATTCTAGTATATTCAAGCATTTACCTTCAGTTTGAAACAAATTGGAAGTCTCTAGCACACTATTTCGATTTATGGTGAATTTATGAAAAAATAACATTTTCTTTACGTCCGCGCGGTAACTCTTCCGAAAAAATCATACGTGCGATTGTGGTAATGTTTGCACCATTTTAAATTAGCCGTTACATAAAGTTTTATATATGAAATGTGCGCAATTTAATGTAGAATTCAATAAAAAATAATTGAAGGTTGTAGCTTTTCTCATTTTTGAAATATTTGCATATAAATCACGATAAATAGAAAAAAAAAAACCACGTTCAGTCAACTTTGACTCTACCGAAATGGTCGAAAAACGCAATTGTAAGCTAAAACTCTTACAGTCTGTAATATTCAGTCATTTATCTTCATCTTGAAACAGATTCGAAGTCTCTAGCACAATATTTAGATTTATGGTAATTTTAAAAAAAATCTTTCATTCTCTCAGCACGCGGATTCTCAGCCACAAATCTCCGAAATGCGTACGTTCCATTCTCGGAATATTTGCTCCGTTTCATATTAGGCATTTCATAGAGTTTTATATATGAAAATGTGCGCAATTTTCATGTAGAATAAAACAGAAAAATATTTGAAGGTTGTAGCTTTTCTTATTTCCGAAATAATTGCATATAAAAAAATATATATATAAAAAAATTCGACATTCGGTCAACTTTACCTAGTCAGATATGGGTCGCAAAACTGGCAAAATGCATTTGTAAGCTAATATCTTACAGTATAGTAATATTCAATCATTTGTCTTCATTTTGAAAGAAATTGGAACTCTCTAGGACAATATTTAGATTTATGGTGAATTTTTGAAAAAATATCTGTTTACGTCCGTGCGTTACGAATTCATGCATTATTTTGTGATAATATTTTCTCTGTGTTGCTTTTATCGTTTTACGATGTGTATACCAAAATGATTGCAATTTATGTACATTACAACGAAAAAAGAAGTAACTCGTTACCTTTAACCGTTTTGCGCACAGCGCGATTTGAATACAATTTATATGAGAAATTTCGTTTTTGCGCTATCATATATCGCATTATTTATATATGATAATGATAATTTTTTTTCATTTCTGATGGTTGCATACTAAACTTCAACCAATGACAAAAAAAGGAGCCAAAAATGAACTCTTAATCTTGAAAACTAAGCGCTGTGAATTTTTGAAAAAATATTTTTTTCCGCTTCGGCGCTCACTCTGAAACACCTCCGGCACACGGGAGACATTTTTTTTTTTACCGCTTCGGCGTTTAAGGGTTAATAAAGCCTTTTTAAATTACATGAAGACGTCTCCCTTGCTTCCTTGAGAAATATATCTCGAAGGACTGCTGTTTTCCTGTGATATATATATATATATATATATATATATATATATATATATATATATATATATATATATATATATATATATATTTTCTATATATATATATGTTATATATATATATATATACATATATATATATATATATATATATATATATATATATATATATATATATATAATTGATCAGCGTGAAGGGGGTGGGGGACCATTGGAAACGTTGTAATTCTTTGTAATTCTTTATTTCCTACGTTTCGTAATAACTATATTTCTTCCTCAGGGAATCTGTTAGACAATAAATTAGATTACTTTAAAAATTACTTTAAAATTATTTTTAAAAATTACTCTAAATTCAACATTTACAATTACAACATAGGTTTTAAAACAAAACACACACAGAAACAAAAACAAGACCAAAGACTGCTGAACAACCTTATGTAAAGAAGGCAGAAGACAGAATAACAGTACATAAATAAAAGTTAACTCAGGTACAGTTGTGTGGAAGAAGTATGGGTATTTAACTGGGGAACCTGTTGTTTAATAAATAAGGATTCTAGGATAGGCAGTTCATTTGCTTTGCTTGTTTGGGCTATGACACGGAAATCGCTTCTTTTGATATATGTTTTACAATTTTGTGAATAGTTTCTTATATTAGAATGTTCGGGATTGGAGAGCCTACAGCCAGTACGGAAACTTAATCCCCGATGAGAGTCGATTCTGACTCGCAGTAACCTCTTCGTGAATCCAACATATGTCCCAGATTTACGCTTAAGGCAAGTATACTTAAATACCACGTTGGAGGTCAAAAGAGGGTCCAATCGATCTTTATATCTGAAAAAGGAACCGATTGTTACCAGGAGAAGGAACAAAATTATTGCATAACAATTACCAATTATTTTACAAAGGTGGAAGAGCCGCACGACACGGAGTAGGTTTATATATATATATATTATATATATATATATATATATATATATATATATATATATATATATATATATATATATATATATATATATATATATATATATATATATATATATATATATATATATATATATATATATATATATATATATATATATATATATATATATATACATATATATATATATATATATATATATAATATATATATATATATATATATATATATATATATATATATATATATTCATATATATATATAATATATATGCTTATGTATGTGTGCGCGTGTTTGTTTGTATCCGTATCTGCCTGTGAATATATTATCATATAAGTTTCGCCAGGAAGAAAACTCTCAGTGACATCTCATCAAAAAACGAGGAAAGTTATAGGTACTTCTCTCTTCCCTCACGAACAGCTCAGACTAGTAACTCCTCGAAAGCGCGAGATCACTTGATTGTTCAATAACTGTCAAGATATCGAGGGAAATGCATCTGTTATTTAGGCAGAAAAGAGCGCCAAACCCACTGAATGTTCCCAATCACTTTCTGTTTTCGGGCAGCAAAACCGCATCTCATTCACCCAGTGCAATATCATTAAAAAGGCAAATATGCGGCCGAAAACCCAATTTTATCTTCTGGTTGATGATGTTGACACAACGCGAAAGCTATTTTGACTCTCTTCAAACATCCGCTGGTCCACTCAAGCAAATTGTCACGTGTCTTTTTCTTTCTTTCCCGTTTTGTTACGTATAATGTAACTTATAGATTCATACCTATCAAATAACATTCCATATACTATCATGAAAAGGTAACGTAACTCTTTAAGTCCAGTAACGTAACTCCTGTACTCAAGTTTTGTTTACTTTTTGCCGCTAAAGGAAGGTTTGGGATGTTCTTTTTTTCCCCCACCGCTGGGTATTTCGCTTGTTACTGGTAACACACCCATGAAGGATAATTTTTTCTTTTATTTTCACATTTTTGAGTCGTTTGGTGATTGAGCGAAGGTTTGGTATATGGAATTTTGCCTCTACAAAGAGTTCCGCCCCAGTCTGTTTGAGCAAGAGGTCTTCTGCATACTCGAGACTTGCCGTTCCTGCCCTTTGGAGGGCGACCCTGCTGTGGTGCATACACCTGAATTATGCAGGCTTGAAACGTTCCTAACTTTAAGGAAAAGCTAATAATCCTATCAGTTAGCTCTTCACTCACAATAAAACCTACTCCGTGTCGTGCGGCTCTTCCACCTTTGTAAAACAATTGGTAATTGTTATGGAATAATTATGTTTCTTCTCCTGATAAACGGGTTTCACACAGCTCCAAGATGTCTATTTTTCTTTCCTCCATTATCATGATTACCTCCTCCTCCTTACCTCTCAAAGTACGTACATTAATTGTTCTTAATCTCAAAAATCTATTTCCGTGTCCATGTCCAATAACATTCCAAGTCAGGATGCGCCCGGGCATCCTTTGATCAATGGGTCTGTCCTGAAGAATGTCGTGCGGTTCATGAGCAATTTATAGCGGCTCACCGGCTTGCTAGGCCTGTCGTGAGCCCTCAGAGCTGTTAATTTGTACCATCCATAAGACTATTGCTTCCTAAAGGTCACAGAGGTTCCAACATAACCCCCAAGCAGTCTTATGGTAGGTGTAAGCCACTGCACCTCTACAAGGTTACAAAGCTCCTTGTCCCAATATATGTTGGCCTTGGGACTGCAGCGGTTTTATATATATATATATATAATATATATATATATATATATATATATATATATATATATATATATATATATATATATATACACACATATATATACCACACATATACATATATATATATATATATATATATATATATATATATATATATATATATATATATATATATATATATAATATATATATATATTATACGGCGACGAGGAGCGATGCAGCACGGCCGAACTCACCTGGGAAGGTTCATACAATTTTGATTCGTCCGACATGCCTGTCTTAGGCTGAAGGCTTATATTGGGATCACTGGTCTACGTCACCCTCTTGTGAACATTTGCCAAAATCCATCTGCAACGCCTTTGTGCATGGTTCGACAATGGTGAGTACCAAGAATATATAGGGCTTATTTTTAAGGTTATCATTGCGAGCTCTCAGTGCCTTGTGTTGCTTATTTCAAGTTTTCCTGTCTGTCAGTTTTAATCGTACGAAGATTCATAAGAGTTTTTTGTGATCAATATGTTTTATATATGTTATTCTCTTGTCCTTTCAGGTGATATAGCTCTCGGACTAGTAACTCTAGCTTATTCATAAATTCACGTTGTTAACACTTGGGTAGGAGAATCGTCTAATACATTAATGTTGTTTCGAGTGGTTATATTTATGACAGATTGACTCCCATATTACGACCGAGCAAATTTATATTAGGTTTACCGTTCATTTCAGGATTGTTTGGTTTCGGTGTATCGGCCCTTTTATTTCCTTCCTGATACTAATGTAAACCTCAGTTGCTCAATTGTAAGGTAATTTTAAGTGGGTTATTATTCTTATGGGTATATTCTTCTACACAAATGACCATAGCTTCTTTATACTAATCTTCCTGAATATTTCTTTACAGACAGCGAGCGAAGCTGGACGAAGGAAACGCCCTACGATCTACGTGAATTGCCTTGTTCTCCCACAAATTGTTTGTAACTACGTTACTACGTTATATTAAAGGCTTATTTATGTAATAAATATCACATTTAATGATATTTTTCCTTCCTAACTTGATTAAAAACTTCAGAATTTTTATGGTGTTCGGCTTATATTTATGTAATATATATATATAATATATATATATATATCTATATATATATATATATATATATATCTAGCTATATATATATCTGATATATAATATATATATATAATATATATATATATATATAATAAATAGATATATATCATATATATATATATATATATATATATATATATATATATATATATATATATCTATATATATTATATATATATATATATATATATTATATATATAAATAGATAAGATATAATATATATATATATAGAATATAACATTATATATATTTATATATATAATATATGATATATATATAGATATATATATATATATATATATATATATATATATAATATATAAAGGTTTTTTTGCCACGAAGGAAAAAAATGAAAAAGCGAGTTAGCCGAGTACTTTCGGTCCTATTCGGACCCTTTCCTGAGGCATACTGATTTTACAAAGAACACCACAGTCAAAAGAAGGCTTAATATACAAACTGACACTACCAGATTAGCCATAAGGGCGATTTCACTCTACGAGAGGAGGAGGAGTCATAGGCTAGCCACACCTTGAAGGATACCCGCAAACAAGTGATTCTTCCAGAAAAACAGTACATTTTGAAAACAACACGGGAGCATATACAATTTAATATCATGAAATTTTTCCACCAATTTTCCCAACAAAAATTATTATTAATGAAAAGACGAAAGAAAATATAAATATATATATATCGAGCAAGAGAAAGAGGGAGAGAGAATATCGAACCAGAGAGAGAGAGAGAGATGACGAGAGAAGGCGAGAGAGAGAGAAGAGAGACGGGAGAAGACGAGAGAGAGAGAGGGGAGAGAGGGAGAATTAATAACTCTATACATGTGGGACTAATTTATTAGTTGTTCATTTATTTTGAGGTCCTTCATAAACTCTTACAAATATATGGGTCCAAATGGTACATTCCCAGACTAAGATTTAGGTTGTTTTTATTAGTGATTTGTATAATTGCCGATTCCAGTAAATTTCTTGAAACATAATCATTAGATCTAGCAATTACCGAGGTATCACCCCAATTAATACAATGAGATTTTTCACTCAGATGGATAAACAGTGCATTTGAAGTCTGAGCTGTTCTAACTGAATACATATGCTGCTTAATCGAACACATAAATTTTTACTAGACTGACCAACGTAAAACGATGGGCAATCCTTACAAGGAATTTTGTAAATGATGTTGTTATTTGTTACGGGACTATTCTTATTAGCATATCTTTAATGGTATTGTTATAAGAGAAAACTACATTAACATTAAACAATTTAAATATTGATTTTATGGTTTCAAATCCACGAAAATAAGGTAAGCTAAGTACATTTTTAGGCATTTCTTTTTCATTAATAGCAACATTATAAAACTTTTTATGAGCTTTTTGATAACATAAATCAATTAAATGAGGTGTGTAGCAGAGATCGTTTCCTATCTTTTTTATGTATTCTATTTCTTGGTCCAGGTATTGTGGACTCGTGATACGCAAACCGCTTAGGAACATAGAAGAAAAAATTGAAATTTTAATATTAAGATGGTGGCCAGCATAAAAATGTACATATGTTAAATTATTTGTGGGTTTTCTATAAATACTGAATTTGCATTGGAAAGATTCTCTATGTATTAATACATGTAGGAAAGGGATGACATTGTTATTTTCAATTTCAACAGTGAATTTTATGGATGGCACTAAATTATTCAATTTAGACAGTAAATCATTTACATCGATTCCACCAGGTAAGACTACTAAGATATCATCGACATATCGGTACCATTTTAAGGGGATAAGTGTGATATTTGGGAGGTGTTGTCTCTCAAAAAATTCCATATATAAGTTTGAAAGGCGAGGTGATAAAGGGTTACACATGGCCATACCAAATATTTGTTGGTAATATTCTCCATTGAAAATAAATCTGCAATCACAAATACATAACTTAATTAAGGAAATTATGTGACTAACGGACATAGGCAATCCATGCAGTACAAGTTCATTACTTAAATATTCTAGCACAGAGTCAATAGGGACTTTTGTAAACAAAGAACATACATCAAAACTGACAAAAATATCGCTAGGGTTTAGTACAATGTTATTTAATTTTTCCACAAGATCAAGAGAATTCCGGATGTGTGAATTAGATACAGTTCCTAGTAGCGGGGATAACAGTTTAGTAAGATATTTAGATAGTTTATAAGCAATTGATCCTACAGTACTAATAATTGGGCGCATAGGTTTGTTTTCCTTATGAGTTTTGACTAGGCCATATAAATAAGGTAATGAGGGACACTTTACAGTTAACTGACACAAAAGTTCTTTTTTATCTTTAAGAATTTGTTTGATATTGATATTAAAGTTTTTTATTACTTGGTCCAACGGATTTTTTGCGAGTTTTTTGTAAGTTATTTCATCCTCTAGTAAAGTATGCATGCGTGGTATGTAGTCAGTTTTGTCAAGAACCACTAAACTATTGGATTTATCAGCCTGGGTAATGTGTAAGCTATTATCATTCTTCAATTCTTTTAAACTTATTCTGTAGCGAGCGGGGAAGTTATCTTCATGGTAGGCATGCGTAGCACTATATGTCATGCCTTTGATAATGTCTAAATGATTTTGTGTTAGGTCACAGTATTTTTCAAACTTATATAGAGATGTCGCTATTGATAAAGCTGAGGGTTTGTTACAAATGAAGAAAGACAGCCCAAAGCCTAATGCGCGCACTGCATTTATCACTTATTTGTTTGCTCGATAAATTCACCACACAATCACTTCTAGCATTATTGGTCCAATCACTGTCGTTGATAAGGTTGTTTAATTTTCTGTCCCAGTTTCTAATCAAAGTGTCTCTAGTTCTATGAAGTTTTCCATATATTTCTTGCCTTAATGTGTGTTTCCAATCAGCGGGAATCGAATAGTTGTAAGATGTTTATGAAGGACCTCAAAATAAATGAACAACTAATAAATTAGTCCCACATGTATATAGTATTAATTCTCCCTCTCTCTCTCTCTCTCTCTCTCTCTCTCTCTCTCTCGCTCTCTCTACTCTCTCTCTCTCTCTGGTTGGTCGATATTCTCTCTCCCTCTTTCTCTTGCTCGATATATATATTTATATTTTCTTTCGTCTTTTCATTAATAATAATTTTTTGTTGGGAAATTTGTGTAAAAATTCATGATATTAAATTGTATATGCTCCCGTGTTGTTTTTCAAAATGTACTGTTTTTTCTGGAAAAATCACTTGTTTACTGCGGGTATCCTTCAAGGTGTGGCTAGCCTATGACTCCTCCTCCTCTCTGTAGAGTGAAAATCGCCCTTATGGCTAATCTGGTAGTGTCAGTTTGTATATTAAGCCTTCTTTTGACTGTGGTTGTTTCTTTGTAAATCAGTATGCCTCAGTAAAGGGTCCGAATAGGACCGAAAGTACTCGGCTAACTCGCTTTTTCATTTTTTCCTTCATGGCAAAAAAAACTTTATTTATACATAGCATCACGTTTATATGACTTCGTGATCAAGTTATTCATATATACATATATATTATATATATATATATATATATATATATATATATATATATATATATATATATATATAATATATATATATATATATATACAAGGATTCCAGGAGAAGATATCAAACAGCATTCAGCAGGGTCCAACAAACACATCAAAAAGGGCCATATTTATTAGCAAGAGACGTTTTGCACATTATCTATGTGCATCTTCAATCTGTAAGAACAACATGAAATACGTTAAAGTTTAAAAAACACGATTTTTTATATAAAAAAGATTGAGTTAAGACAAAAAAAAAAGACTGTATAATACAAAAATTAAAATTAATACAAATTAAAAGGTATATAGTAAAAAAGGAACCAGTTCTCACCAAACCATCCAAAGGAGAAGGAGAAGAACGAATGACCAAAACTTGACACCAACCTACGACTTCAGATAATGTGTGAAACGTCTCTTGCTAATAAATATGGCCCTTTTTGATGTGTTTGTTGGACCCTGCTGAATGCTGGTTGTATATATATACATATATACAGATAGACGTGTCAACAACTGCGGGAACAACTATTACCTTTGTTATCCATGATTGATTTGATTATTTTTAAGAAGCTGCTTTTTAAAGGTATTAACAAATTTGTCACTGATGTTCAAGCCCGTCACCAGAGAAAATTGAAATCTTTGGGGATTTGTGCTCCTACTTTGGATAATGGACATTCATGTGTTTTTAACATACTTCTAAATGTGTCCGTTGTCAAAGAGAGAGGAATTTTTGTTGTCACTTGGATGGATTTCTGTTTGCCTTCATATAGACCCCCCCCCCCCCCAATTTTGCGTTCTTTTATTTTCCGTTTGAGGTGCTTTTCCATAGGCTTAAGTATTTCAATTATGGTAATCTAAATATGGCAGTTCTTCAGCAGAAACTATCATCACTGTTACATGATAATTACAGAAAACTCAGGGTGAAGTGGGCCCCTTACTTCAGAAAGGAGGACTCCGAAATTCTTAGAAGGTTGGGTAAAAATGATAACTTAGTGATATGTAAACCAGATAAAGGGAAAGGAATAGTGATTCTGGACAAGGCTGATTATCTTGAAAAATGAAAATTATTTTGTCTGATGGCTCTAAATTTAAACTAATTGGTGAACCCAACTTTATTGATATTTATAAAAAAGAAGACAAGATCAATCGCTTTCTTAGAAAGCTTAAACAGGAAAAAGTTATTTCTGATGATGTCTACCAAGAACTATTTGTTACCGGGTCTTCCTTTGGCATTCTTTATGGACTTCCAAAAATACACAAAGACGGTATACCATTGAGACCGATAATGTCCGCATATAATAGCCCGACATATAATATTTCCAAATTCTTAGTCAAAATACTCAATGAATATGCTTACTCTAAATATTCGTTTAAAGAATGGTTATGTATTTCAGCAAGAAATTATTTTACAGGATGGTGATTTGTATATGGCCAGTTTGGACGTTGAATCATTGTTCACTAACGTCCCTGTTTCTCAGACAATTGAAATCATTTTGGATAAAGTTTTTAGTAATGATGAGACCTTCTGTGGTTTTAATAGGCAACTTTTTAAAACATTTTTGGAACTTGCTGTGCAAGATGCCACCTTTGTTTTTAATGGGCAGCTCTTTCCGCAGACAGAGGGGGTTGCCAAGGGTTCTCCTTTGGGACCGTTGTTTGCCAATTTTTTTATGGGACATTTGGAGGAGAATTTTCTTAATGATTGTCCTGGGAATTTTAAGCCACTATTTTATAGAAGATATGTTGACGATACTTTTGCCCTATTTAAATTTTCGTGGCAATGCCAGCTTTTTTTAGATTACATAAATGAAGTCCATCCTAACATTAAATTTACGGTGGAAAATGAGAAAGATGACTCTCTGGCCTTTTTGGATATAAAAATAACTAGAGATAACCACCTTTTCAACACAAGTGTTTTTAGAAAGAGTACCTCCTCTGGGCTTGGAAACAACTTTTGTAGGTCGTGTTTCCGTAATTTTAAGATTAATGCTATATCTACTTTGGTTTTTAGGGCCCTTCGGTACATCTGATTGGCTCTCCTTTCATCTTGAAATCGAGTTTCTTTTAGAATATTTTGTTAAGAACTCGTTTCCCAAAAAGCTGGTTTTTAACATTATTAGTAAACTGCTAACGAGGTATCTGTCAGCACCCACCCTTAATTTTAATGTACCTAAGTTAATATGTATGCACCCATCCCATTTATTCATTCAGACAGTTTACGTGTAAAAGTTAGAAATATTATTGAAAAGGAATTTGGTTTTTTGAAACTTAATCTTATTCCCATGAATCCACAAAAAATTGGAGGGTTTTTAATTACAAAGGACAAATAACAGGATTTCATGAAGTCCAATATCATATAAATTTAAAATTTGAATGCCCAAGATGTCTTGGTATTTATGTTGGTTCTTCAGGGAGACTGTTACAAGTCCGTTATTACAGCCATTTGGGATTAAGTTAGAACTGGGTCCAGAATCTCTAATCCCGAGTTCTCTAATATAAGAATACATGCTAAGAGTTGTAAGGTTACTATCGAAAAGAAACATTTCTCTATAATTGGCACCACACAGCAAACTACCCATCTACCTACCCTTGAGTCATTGTTTATTAAGCACCTTTCACCTAGTTTAAACTCCAACACCTCGTCATCCTCCTCTCTCTCTGGTGTGAGGTTTACGTTGTATGCCAGACCTTACCGTTTTTAGTCATCCAGCTCTTTCCTTCTTTATGAATAGGTAGTTTTCTTCTCATTCCCTATTTTAACGTTCTGATTATTTTTTAATTTTATTGTAATTTTTAAGTTTATTTAATTTCTATTGTAATTTTTAAGTTTATTTTAATGTTGAATTTCAATTGCAGACTGATGATGTGTTGGTGACAACATGAAACGTTTCTTAATAATAAAACACGTGTACATGACTGTCGTCTGATTGGACACCTCTTCCTTTATATTTATGGTTTTCCTGATGTTATATGTTATATATATACATAACACACACACACACACACCACACACACACACACCACACACACACACACACACACATATATATATATATATATATATTATATATATATATATATATATGTATATTATATATAATATATATATATATATATACACACAGCACACATATATATATATATATATATATAATATATATATGATATATATATATATATATATGATATATATACACACACACACACATATATTATATATATATATATATATATATATATATATATATATATATATATATATATATATATATTATATATATAATGATATATATACGTATATATATATCATTATTACTTGCATATGCGTATCATAATTTATATATATAAAGAGTAGGAGGCTTGGTGGACGCCGGCCAGTATAGGGACACTATTTACCGGCAATAAATGTATTAAAAAATTACTTGTATAAATCTAATAACAAAAGGGAGCACAACGGATATAATATTATCTATAAATACAGCCAGTTTAACTTTAACTGTTGGTTAACCACTGAATCTTAAAGCTGCAAGGGGCTTCTCTCCGGAGTTGAGTGGAGGTTTACTATGTTTCATAACCATACGTGGAAGTTTTCAGCAAAAATACTCTCATCCCGTGGAGGGGAAATTTACGACGATTAAACACAAGGTAATATGCACAGATTCCCTAATCTCCTTGACCATTCAATTACACTGCACTATTGGACTTTTACAGATTATTTCATTTATACTAGTGGACATAGCAATGAAGTCTGTTAATTAATTACAAATGGCCGCAGCTATATTCAGATAATGGTTGAGGCTTAGACATTATTGTTGAGAGATTACACTCAGGGTAAAGGGAATCAGACTCAGGCGGAGCCCGCCACGAGGTCGGGAGGATAGGAGAGAGAGGAACAAAGGTTTGGTGGATAGGATTTCTTTCTATACAAATAGGAGGGAAGGATGGGATGTTACCATGGGGAAGGATAAAGGATAGATGAGGATATGGGATTCTCATACAATAGGCACCTTACCTTGTTAAGGGAGAGACAGTTGCCTCTCGGGAAGGGCGGACTGAGAACAGAACTTTCGCTCCGTAGGACTCTTGGTACGTGAAGACGGCTACCCACGCTTTCGACCAGCTAACCTTCAGCCATCGAAAGTTGGGGGTGGGGGGGTGTAATTCCTTGGAGGGTTTTTCTACTGGTCACCAACTCTTGTTCCCTTTTGTCTTATTCCTAGACTTACATCACAACTGCCTATTTGTGGGGGTGGGGGGATGCCAATTTGGCGCTGTTGTCTTGCAGTGGCGTCTGAAAGTAAGAGGCCTAGGGGGGGAGAAGGCTGGTCTAGGATAAGTGGGTGTGTGGTGAGGCCCTGGATGGGGCCCCGAAGCTTGCTTTCATTCAAATTCCCTTACTGCTTCTCTTGTATGAGAGGAAAACGGCCGAATGGCCGTCACGAGTGACAGCCCCAATTTTAGCAGAGATTTTGTCCTCAAACGGGTCAAGAACTCTGCAATGTCCCTACCCCTGGTGAGTCTCACTACGAAAATGAAGTAATTGCTAAGCTGCATCTAGGGTCAAAATCTCTTAATTGCTGTGAAATTAACTTTAAGTGCCAGTTAAATGAAGCAAGTGGGCTACGAGGCAGTAACTTGACAAAATGGCATGTATTGCTAGTTTAACTCAACAGTGACCTAGCGCAGCGACATGCATGAAATAATTTTCATTGATTTCATATGGAATATAAAACAAAGGAACAAATAACAGCATGACACTAACTAAAGCAAAACAAAGCAAATATAATTAAAATATTGAAATAAGATATAAAATAAAATGGGGCCAAGATGGCTCCTCAGTTTGTGAAGCTGGGGAACCACCAGGGCTCAATACAACATCCAAAATGACAGAGGTAAATATATGAACAAATAAAAAAGGGCCTAGGTGACTCCTGAGTTTGTGAAGCTGGGGGAGGCCACCAGGGCTCAATACAACATTCATACAACCTACAGTCTAAGTTCTATATATACATGGCACTGTGCATCAGGCACTAATGCTGGGGGAGCACATATGCTCTGTTAATGCCTGTTCTTGCGGTGCCCAACCTTCCAGTTATGATCCTGGGGGTCTAAGCCTTTAAAGTGCTCAGCCTTTCAGTCACTTCTTACAGGAAGCTCTGACTCAGCTACTACTGGGTTTGGATGATGACTTCTCAGGGAGATGGAATGCTCAAACTCTGTCCTAGGTCCAACAGGAACCTTGGCAAGATCTTCCAAAGTAGGTAACGCAGAATTAATGATATCCTGGGAAACTCTAGGAGTGACAGTAGGATGCTTACCTGTTGTTTTGCCTATACTAGTTGCAATAACACCTATGCTCAAAAGGGCAATGGGTGAAGATCCACCTAAGGGAGGTACCATAGTTTCTGTTGCTTTGAAGGAATGTTCAATGACTTGCTCACCAGGGCCAGTCATATCTTGTTCTGGGACTAGAGCGATAGTTCCTTCTTCAGGCTGTGTAGAAGAGCCTGTCCTTTTCTCGTGCCGTACCGTCACTGCCACTATTGGAGAGAAGCTCTCCTTTGGACCCTGGGCAATGTGACCTGTGAAATCAACAGGCTGCTCTGGAGGGAGATGCATACTGGAATATCACACATTAGGAGGCAGAAATGAGGCAGAAATGCCCGGGATGTTTGAGAAGTAGCTTTCATAAGAGAAGTCTGGGGAAGAAAACCTAGAGGTGGCTGGGAAGCGTCAACTGGCACAAAAGGCAATGATCTCCCACTATAACCACCTGTGGAGGTGATGCCTAGAATGACTGGTGACTTCTCTGCTGGCACTGAGAGAGGGTAGTTAGCACTTGACTGAAGTGCAGTTTGTATGGGATGCTCAATGTGCTGATTAGGGAGTGCTGATGGTGCAAAAGGCGTACTACTACAATTGATAGGCACTGGATCTGAGACAAAAGTGATGGGCTTGGCATGACTCTTACTGATAGCAGCTTCCACTTGTCACATTAAACTTATTATGGCTTTGCCTTGGTCTTCCACAAGAGAGTATAGCCTAGACCACAGTTCAGTGAACTGTTCAGTAAGGTGTGAAACATTGTTGGTTAACTGTTCTATCCCATGGCCATTAGTCCAGTAACTACTAACTGAGCGATGTGACTGGGGTTGCTCTGAAGGAGCAGTACTTTCCTGTTTGAAATCTGTAGCGCTGGCCTCTCTGCCATTAGAAACAGCGATGGCTTCCCCTGGAATACAAGGGACTTCGTTCGTTTGAATTGATGGCACTTCTGAAACTTGTTCAGAACTATGGGTGTCCTTTGAAGGACTCAAATATTCTTCATCCTTAGAGGTTGAAGCTGCTCTGCACTGGCAGGGATAAGGTCTTGGCCTAGGAGAAGGTCATAACCTTCATGGGCTACATCACTTACATCTCCAAACCAGCACTGTTGGCTGACAAGGGGTGTGGTCACCCTCAGTTCAACAGTAGGTAGGTCTCTGGTTACCCCATCAATCCACCTGACAGTCATACCTTCATCCTCCCGAACTTGGGCACCAGCAGGCACCTGGTGCCTTGAGATCAGGGAAACGTCCGCACCATTATCCTCAAAGGCTCGGATTAACTGTGGTGGGACGTTACCTTCAAGTGGGGCAACTGTGATCTCCCCTTCAGCGGGTTGCGTCTCGAGTGGAGATGGTGAGGACGACTGAGAGAGTGGCTGGAGCTCGTTTGAGACAACCTGATCAGTTCTAAATGTGTCCTGTGGTGTTGCAAGCCTTGCAGTATGCCTTAGAATAGTCCCTTCTTGGACCTCAACCCTCAGGTTTAGGCTTAGGGCTCGTACTGGAGGGTGCAGCTGCTGGTGTTGCCTGCTTTGCCTGGCATTCTGCATGTGAGTGATTTGATCTACCACAATGGCTGCATTTGGTGGAAGAAGTCTGATTTTGCTTGGGCTTAGGCATGCCAGCTGGAGCAGAGGAGGTGGGTGGAGCAGTGTGCTGGGACCCTGAATTATGCAGGACGAGCTCGTATTAATCAGCATACTCACAGCAAGCCCTAAAGGTGGCTGGCTTCTTGTTAATGTAGAGGGAGAACTCTGGTGGGGCTTTCCTATGGAAATCCTCAATCTGGAGAACCTCGTGGAGGTCCTCGATGGTAGTGCACTTTGTAGCCCCAAGCCAGAGGGTGTAGAGCCTATTCTTCTGAAAGACCCAGTCAGCACAAGGTTGCATGGTGGGCTTGGCTTGTTCATGCCACTGACGGCGCCAGTGTTCGGGGCTCAGCTAGTGGGCCTCTATACCGTCCTTCCGGACAGCCTCAAAATCTCCTTTTCAATCAACGGTCAAGGCAGAATGAGCAGCCTTCCCTTTTCCCTACATATGCTTGGCCAGAAGTAGAGACTTCATCTCCACCCCCACAGCACATGTCTGTAACACTAACTCCAATTTGTTAAGCCACCTTACAGGATCCTTATCATCCCACTGAGGAATGATAGTATGGACAGGCAAGGATGGGGAGCCTGGCCCAGTTAGAGAAGTACCATTAGATGGAGCTTGTGAGCATTGGAGCTGGGCCAATTAAATGTCCTTGTCCCTCATCTTTAATTCATTCTCTTGCAGTTCCTTCTCTCTTTCTTGTTCCTCCTTCCTTCTCTCCCTGGCTTCGTTCTGAGTTTCTTGGACAAATACTTGCAACTTTGTTCCCTCATAGCCGAGCCTTTCTCCCAATTCCAGTATAGCCTGGACCTCAGTGGTGGTCATTTTGCTAATTTCCTCTAAATGTTTACTAGATCACACTCAACAATAATTTGTAAGAGGGGTGCTGGCCATGAAAGAAATTGCACGGAAAGGAAAGACACTCCAACCAAAGCAGAAGTCAAGCAGCAGCAAGGATACACCACGACCGATAATTTTACCTAAAAGAGGCTACACTGTAGAGGCGTGCAGACAATAGGAATACACAGCAAGGGGAGTACCTGGAAGCTTTATGGTGCTAAACCGGAAAAAGGAATCACAAAGATATGAGATCCTGAAAGCTAGCTAGAATCACAGACCTATGGCAGGAATCACAGCGATGGGTGATCCCTTAGGCTAGCTAGAATAATAGACCTATGACAGGAATCACAGCGATGGGTTATCCTCTAGGCTAGCTAGAATAATAGAACCTATGACAGGAATCACAGCAATGGGTGATCCTCTGGGTTAACTAGAATAATAGACCTATAGCAGGAATCACACCGATGGGTGATCCTCTAGGCTAGCTAGAATAATAGATCTATGGCAGGAATCACAGCGATGGGTGATCCTCTGGGTTAGCTTCCCCTAAAAGTTAGATAGAAAGATCATCTATCACATTTTAATCAAGAAATTAAATAAAATATAATAATATGAAATCTTAAACTGAACGATTTAGTGTAATCACACCGGAATTATTTCTTTCCTAACCCTTTACATATGCCTATCACACTAAGTGAAAAAAAAATTACAAAGTAACAGGCATGTAACGTTACTTTACCTATTCCTCACACTGAGAAAATTTTGCCCTACTGGCATAGAAACCTTTATTGAATTCTGATATTAGCAATTACGTAGTAAAAATGTGAAGTTGGAGCTCGTAAGAAATCAAACAAACAAGCAAAGTAGCCGTGTCTCCATTCTGGGTTACGTGTGGGGGGCTAAACTATCTCAGGTTGGCCCTTTCTTTACAACTATTTGCAAAAGTTAAGTATTGTAAGAGAAAACAAAAATTCTTAAATCATAATTATTTTGAAATCCAAGGACTTAAGTGAATTAAATATAATAAGAATAACCTAACACGATGAATACCGTTGAGAGTTCTTTAAACACTTGACTGTTGGCTGCCCTGTGGGCTAGAAGCGTTCACACACACACGCACTCATACACTTTAATGTCGCGGGATTTTAAACAAAGACCGTTCCACAACCAACGCACTTTTCTTTACAAGATATAAAAATGAATGTGAAACACAGTGATTTTTTGTGTTATGGTTACGAATGTTAGCGGGAATTTATATTCCTATCTGCCCTATGTATTATTATGCAGATCCCTGGCTAACACTTATGAGAGATTTTAACGAAATATCAAAGTTTTCTAGGCTGTTGTGCATCCACGATTCAAACTCCAGTTGTAAAATAATTTACTCAAATGGAAATTAAGTTTCGTCTTAGTCCCAAAGATAGAAGGGGGATTTTTATTTTAAAACAGATTCCAATTAACTATCTTAGCGAATCCTGTCCCTGGGTGGCCACTGGCCAGTTGTTATCATATGGGCGAGCTTTTGCCTTGTTTATTACTCGCATACGAGTATCATAATTTATATATATAAATAAAGAGGAAGTTTGGAGGTCGCCAGCTGGCATAGAGACACTAAGTACCAGCAATAAATGTATTTAAAAATTACTTGTATAAATGTAATAACAAAAGGGAGTACAATGTGATTATTATCTATAAATAAAGCCAGTTTAACTTTAACCATTGATCAACTGCTGAAGCTTGAAGCTGCAAGGGGCTTCTCTCTGGAGTGGCGTAGAGGTTTACTATATATCGTAACCATATGTGGAAGTTTCCAGCAAAAATACTCTCATCCACTGGAAGGAAAATTTTTGACAATTAAACACTAGCTAATATGCAGAGATTCCCTAATTCACTTAACCATTCAATTGCACCGCACTTTTGGACTTATACAGTTTATTTAATTTATACTAATTGAAGTAGCAATGAAGTCTGATAATTAATTACAAATGACAGCAGCTATATTCAGAAAATGGTTAAGGCTTAGACATTATCGAAGAGAGATTACATTCAGGGTAAGGGGAATTAGACGAGGTTGGGAGGATAGGAGAGAGAGGAACAAGGGTTTGGTGGATAGGATTTCTTTCTATACGGATAGGAGGGAAGGATGGGATGTTAACATGGGGGAGGAGGAAAGATAGGTGAGGATACGAGGTTCACATACAACAGACACCCTACCTTGTTGAGGGTGAGACAGTTGCCTCTCAGGGAAGGGCGGACAGGTAACAAAACGTCTGCTTCGTAGGACTCTTGTTACGTGAAGACGGCCACCCACGCTTTCGACCAGCTACCTCTCATCCTTCAAAAGTGGGGGGGCTACTTCCTTGAAGGGGTTTTTCTACTTGTCACTAACTCTTGGTCCCTTTTGTCTTAAGCCTAGACTTACATCACAATTCCCCATTTGTGGGGGGGGGGGGGGGGGGGGGGGGGGGGTTGGGGATACCAAGTTGTGCTGGTGTCTTGTGTGGCGTCTGAATGTAAGAGGCCTGGGGAGAGTAGGCTGGCCTAGGATAGGTGGGTGTTTGGTGAGCTCTGGATAGGGCCGCCAAGCTTGCATTCGTTCAAATTCCCTTACTGCTTCTCTTGTATGAGAGGAAAATGGCGGAATGGCCGTCACGAGTGACATTATATAAAAGGAGCCCATAAAAATGCCAAAATATAGGGAGAAAATACTGTTTCAGAGACTGAAGAGGGAGACAGCAGTCTCTGGGATATAGTATTTTTCTCTCTATATTTTGCCGTTTTTTACGGGCTCCTTTTATTAGATGGAATTCTGTTGTAACAGATCATTTTTACCATATATATATATATATATATATATATATATATATATATATATATATATATATATATATATATATATATGTATATATATATATATATATATATATATATATATATATATATATATATATATATATATATATATATATATATATATATATATATATATATAAGGGAAATAAGGGATTACCCATGGCATGGCTATGGGTAATCCCTTATCTCCTGTCCTTAGCAATATTTACATGGAATTTTTAGAGACAAAACTCTTCCCAAGAATTTTGCCCCAAAAAGTTATATGGTTTAGGTATGTGGATATTTTCTGTATTTGTCCAGTTCACGAAAATCTCCAGGAATTCCTTAACAATCGCAATAATTTAGTCCCTTCTATAAAATTTACTGTAGAGGAAGAAAGAAATTGTAATTTGAATTTTCTTGATGTAACTGTCCATAGAAATGATAGAAATTTCACCTTTTCAGTCTTTCGGAAATCAACTAACATTGCCTCTTTTGTTCATTACTACTCCAATCACCATCAAAATGTTAAATTCTCTGTTTTTTCTGGGATGTTCCTAAGGGCTTTACGTGTCTGTAGCCCGCAGTTTATTGACACTGAGATTAAAACTATTTATGATATTGCATTGAAACTTAAATACCTAAGGGCTTTTGTAGATGAGGCATGGAAAAGAGCTAGAAAAATATTTTATTCAAATAATGACAAACTTGAATTTAGTAAGGATAACATTCTAAAATTACCCTATGATGAAAGGCTTTTAGATATTCCTAGAATTTTAAATGTTGTTTCCAGTAATATTAATGTCAAGAATTTAGTAATCAAAAACTATCCTAAAGATCTTCCAGGCTGCATATATGAAATTCCTTGCAAAAAAGTGTGATAAAGTCTATTACGGACAGACCGGTAAATCTCTTTCACAACGTCTCAAACAGCACCAGTATTCTGTGAGAACTGGGCAAATATCGAATGCCTTATTCGTACATATGAGAGATTTAGATCATTCTATTAATTGGAGTCAAGCAAGAGCCTTAATCCCATATAATGACACAGTTAAAAGGAATATCATTGAATCTTGTTCATCAAGTCAAATAATAGAAAATGTTTTTAAATTTAAGTCTTGGTTTATTTCAACTTGATGATTTCATACTTTAAAAAGTGTAGAGAAATATAAGCAGCAAAATTAAATATATTCAGCTTTTACATGTTTTGGACTGTAAGGATATTTTGTAATTTCGGTTAGGGTCAATCTGTTTAGTTTGTGACCGTGTGATACCCGATAATCCTGGATTATCTCTTTTAATTATTACCCTTTTGACAATTAACCATCTAGTATTCTTGATCTTGTGTGCACCTGAGACCTTTCTCTCCAATTTCATTAGCAAAAGTCGAAAGCGCTTGGATTTCTGACTATCATTTTCCTGTGGTATTCTCTTATAATATATATATATATATTATATATATATATATATATATATATATATATATATATATATATATATATATATATATATATATATTGAACTTCTAAACATTTTTATATAAAAATAATAATAATATTAATATTGTATCCAAGGAAGGACAGTTATATTTTCGGCATTAACAAACACTTTACAAGTGACTTACATATAATCATTTATTTCAATACAAAGCTAAACTTATTCCAGTTGAAATAGTGTGAAACTCCTGGAAGCATACAAATCTACTGTATATTCAGCCTAAATGTAAGGTTATGCGGATCCACGGTCCAGTTTTGACACTTCAACAGTCTCCTTTCGCTTAAGTATTTTACTGCATTGGCACATGATGTATACACCAGTTGCACTGCTAATTTAATGCGCTGTCTTTGTTGACCCGTTACATTTAAATGCATTTCGTTGATCTTATATGCAAGCCCATGGTCTGTTTTGGTTTTACTAAGTATTTCACGTATGCTAGAAGCTGAAATACACTCTTCATAATTAAGGAAAAAGCTGCCAATAAACTATTTCTTACTAATTTGATTAAATGGGGAACACCAGAGAACACGACGTTAATTCTGTCAGCACGACAACAGGTATGTACCCATTGGTCTTTGTATGGTTTTTCTTTTGGAAAACGATGGTATTTTATATTCGAGTTTTTCGTTTTTTCACGTGTATTAGAACAGCCAAATACTGCACAGTTACTTGGCATTACCAATGGAAGAATGAATGAATAAAAAGATATATGGGCACACAGCAAGTCCTATCGTCTACCTTACGAATATGGGTAGCATATTGTTTTGGTTAACCGTGTGTGAGAGACCAGGGCGCGTAACATCCATACCCAAAGCTGCGCTCTGGCTGACCTGTTGTATCTAGACCGTGTGCGGATCGAACTGACGTCACTTATTGTTTACATAAATTCGGCAGCGGACAGCAGCAGAAAGGGTTAGATCTACAGCGAGCATATTCAACTATAGACGTAACACAAGTTGTTTACAAAATGCGGTGATCTTATAAGCCTATAATCGCTCTCCATAGTCGGCCACCTGGATACGCTAATCCTCTCCGCTGTTCTGATATGTCAAGTAGGGAACAAACAATAAGTCATTGTAGTTTACTTTTGCTGTGTGTATTCATACTCCCTGAGATAACGAAAAGAACAAGCATTACATGGCAATATACTTTGCTGATACTTTCAGTACACGTGGCTTTATTCCATACGTACTTATAAGGTTTAATCCATAAAAATGAATGTTTTCTATTTTATTGTTATCTATTTTGGAACCAAGCGAGGATTCATCTTAGATCAACAGTAATTGTTTTATATATGTATACATACATACACACACACACACACACACACACACACACACACACACATATATATATATATATATATATATATATATATATATATATATATATATATATATATATATATATATAAGTCATATCACATTTCTGTGATTCATATACATATATCGAGCTACAATGTCCTTTAATATCTAATTCGCTCTACCTCGGAATTAATATTTTTCATATATGCTTCACCGAAGGGGAATTTTTTTCTCGATAATAGACTTGCCTGGACCAGGGCGCGAACCCGTGCATCCTTTCAAAACCCAGGAACGTCAGTGAAGCTTTACCCTACTACACCTCTCGCTGTGGTGTAGTAGGTAAAGCTTCACTGACGTTCCTGGGTTTGAAAGGATGCACGGGTTCGCGCCTTGGTCCAGGCAAGTCTATTATCGAGAAAAAATTCCCCTTCGGTTAAGCATATATGAAAATATTATTAATTCCGAGGTAGAGCGAATTAGATATTAAAGGACATTGTAGCTCGATATATATATATATATATATATATATATATATATATATATTATATATATATATATATATATATATATATATAAAGTTTACTTTATTTCTTATAAGGAATTTTACCAAAAACTGTTTTTGTCATAAAAATAATTATGACCTTTTTCTGGGACTTTTTTACCCTGGATTCGTTATAGTGAGCGCACGCGCGCATACACACACACACACACACACACACACACACATATATATATATATATATATATATATATATATATATATATATATATATATATATATACGTATGATTATATAGTCGGAAGGTATTCTGAGGCGACAAACGCCAACCACTGTCTTTAAGAAGCGTCCTGACCCGTTCGACCACTTACTCCCTACCAAGGTTTAACTTTTCAAACTAATTTGGTTTAGGTCATAGGCCTCAGCTGATTGGTCTCTTATTATCGTAAGGAACCAATAAGGGTCTTCGATGAATGGCACTCATTTGAATCACAAACGCTATGCAACCAACGATCGTATGGGCATTTGATGAATCAGCGGTATCTGTTCGTTACTCTCTGTTCACACACACGTACAAAACATCTAGTAGATTTTTCGTTACGTCTCACACATGAATTTTCTACACAGATCAGTTCATATATATATATATATATGTATGTATATATATATATATATATATATATATATATATATATATATATATATATATATATATATATATATATATATATATATATATATATATATATATATATATATATATAGTTTTATATATATATATGTATGTATGTGTATATATATATATATATATATATATATATATATATATATATATATAATATATGTATATATATATATATATATATATATATATATATAGTATATATACATAGATATATATATATAGGATAGATATATATATACATATCGTATATATATATATAGTATATATATAGATATATCTATATATATATATATATATATGTATATATATATATATATATATATATATATATATATATATATATATATATATATCTATATATATATATATACACACACACACACAATACACACACATATATATATATATATATATATATATATATATATATATATATATATATATATATATATATATATATATATACACACACATACACACACACAGCACACACATATATATAATATATATATATATATATATATATATATATATATATATATATTATATAAGGTTCCAGAAACAGGTTTTATATATGTGTGTTTACTGTAATAAAACAGTATAACATGAAGTCGAAAAGCCCATAAAACATTTTGTACGTTGCAACCTTATACTTCGAGCGGTCTGTACCTAATGAGTCTTTGGGGTTCTCTACTTACGAACTTGTATTTGCCCATTGTATACATGGTCCTCTTGATGTGGTAAGAGAACATTGGGAAGGAGAGACAACTGAAGTTAATGTATTAGATTATGTTTCTAATTTACAGAGGAAACTGAGGAAGAGCTTGGGATGCTGCAAGCTAATTTACATAAAACCATGTCAGTCTGTGATGAAGTCTCAAATTATGACATTAGTCCACCAAGGTTTGTATCTTTAAGCCTGGAGATCGTGTATTAGTTTTATTACCTATACCAGGTAACCTACTGAAAACTCAGTTTTCAGGCCCATGGAGGGTGCTGAAAAAGATTAATGACGTAAATTATTTGATTGAAACTCCTGGTAGGATATGAAATTCTTGTATTTGTCATGTAAAATATGTAAAAGCCTTTATTAGTAGAGACGTAGATCAGGTAGAACCAGTAGTAGTAAATACAATTGCAGTAGTGTCTGTAGAAGTATATGAGAATCCTATGGTTAATAAGAAAATGTGTGTTAATCTTGATGCTTTGTCAAGCAATTCCAATATTTTAAATAACATTTATACTAAATTTCAGCATTTGAATTCTGAGAAACCAGAAACTTAGTATCATTGTCATGGCAATCGTGGTATAGCAAAGAATTATATATTAAAGGAAAGGAAAATGCATCTCCATCGAGTAGGTCTGCAGCAAGGAGGCATGTCCGCACGCATTGGAGGCATCTGTTCTCATGATTGTTCGAGAATCCTCGGGTGTGTTATGAACTCAGCACACGCCGTTGCGACGTCAAGAAACGCCCGCGTATTATGATGTAACTTTGCGTCTGGATCCTTCTAAAAAGCTCCTGTTGCGAGATGATGTCCGGTGGTTAAGCTCCGCCCTTTTCAGCCCCGCCCCCAGATCGCCAGTATATATATATAATAGATATATATATAATATATATATATACTATATATATATATATATATAATATATATATATATATATATAGTATAGATATATATATATATATATATGTGTGTGTGTGTGTGTGTGTGTGTGTGTGTGTGTGTGTGTGTGCCCTGAGGAAGTAGAAGAGTGACATCATCATAGAGAGATAAGAGAGGAAGAAGATGCACGAGAGTGTAATCAGAAATAAGTCAAAGTCGTCCACAGTCGGAGAGAGAGACAGAGAGATATTCCGACGTCAAGCAACCGTTCAGAGAAGAAACGTCCTACAATTGGTTTTGAGGAGCAACCTGCCCTTCGAGTATCAAGAAGAGACATTGCTTTCTGCAGTGCGGAGTCAAGAAGACGTCTGAAGTTCTACACTTCTCTTTTGTGAAGCCGTCGCTTCAAGTACTGATTCTCAACAGCTGCAAAACTGGTCAGCAAGTATTTCATTATGGCCTCGTTTCCTTAGTTCCCATACTGTAAGATTTTATTTATGTTATGTAAATAGAGAAACCATTCTGCATTTATATGTTTGTTAATAAGCTTGTAAATAACTTTTGTTTCTGTTTGTGTTTTCTTCTATATTCGTATCCCAGTTTCAACTGTTGGTGTTGAATCCTTTTTGTTTATCATAATTAGAACTGTAGCAGACCTCGGTGTCCGTAACATTATTGGTGACCTTGCTAGGCTTATTGTTCACTGTAACAGATTGAAACGGAGAATATAGAAAGGACCAGAATGATCTCTGTGAGTATGTTGAAAGGAGAGAAAGAGAAGATTATGAGAGAGATGAAAGACCGGCTGCAAGAGATGAAAGAGCGGCTGAGAGAGAAGTAATGAAAATGCAGCAAAAGCAAGAGAGAGAAGTAATGAAAATGCAGCAAGAGAGAGAAATGTTGGTAATGCAGCTGAAGAGCGAAAGAATGTAAGCATGAGTTGGAAATCGCTCGGTTAAGGCAAAGAACTCGTAACAGTCAGACAGGCGAGAACGAAAATGGAGCTGATGGTTTAGGTATGAGTGCAGTGCTGAAATTAGTACCAAAGTTTGATGAGGAAGATGTAACGAAATATTTCATGTGTTTTGAGAAGTTAATGGAAAGAGTAGGTTCTCCTACAGAAATGTGGACTTTATATTTACAGTCAGTTTTGCATTGTAGGGCGCTTAATTACTGTGTATAGTTGCATGTCTAAGGAGGAAAGTGATGGTTATAATATTGTGAAAGAAATTGTTCTTAGCGCGTATAGGCTAGAACCGGAGGCGTACCGTAAGAAATTTAGAAGTTTGAGAAAGGATGAGAATATTACATAGTAGAATACGGTAAGAAGTTAGAAAGGCTGTTTTTTTATTGGTTAACTTCTAAAGTTGATGATTTTGATGGTTTGAAGAACTTAGTATTGCTAGAAAACTTCAAAGATAACATGTCCGCTGAGATTAAGCTTTATATAGAAGATAGGCGAGAAGTATCTTTTGCAGGAGCAACTAGGTTAGCAGACGAATATAGTTTGACTCATAATTTGAGTGTTAGTAAGAAGCAAAATGATCCTTCGTCTGGTAGAGTACAAAGCGGTAAAGGTTTTAGTTCTAGTAATATCAATGCGAGTAAAAGTGACTATTCCTGTTATGCATGCAGAAAACCTGGTCATACGTCTAAGGTTTGTAAAAGAATAAGTGGCATTTAGTGTTCAGAATTAACTTGTTTCCGATGTAATGGGAAAGGGCATTTAGCGAGAAATTGGGCAGTAGAAAGGAAGGACGTTAAGAAACCAGTCCCTAGTTAACCTTTCGTCAAGTAGGAATGGAATGTGATGAGAGAAACTAGGAAATTTTTTGGTGAATTTCTGTCAGAAGGTGTAGTTTCCTCTCTTGGAGGAGTAGATTCGAGAGAAGTAGTCTTGGTTATGTTGACATAAAGCTAGTTCCTACGCTAATCTGATATATATATAATATATATATATATATACATATATATATATATATATATATATATATATATATATATATATATATATATATATTCCCCTTTCCAAAAACTTTGGAATTGCTTTCTTAATCCTTGACCAGTAATCTTCAACGCCGCAGTTGCTGGTGGAATTATTCATGTCTGCCTGTGAAGATGTTGTGGAGTAGAGCAGCCTGTTAGCGAAATGATATGGGTCTTGCTGCTGTTCGAGTTAATATACCGGCAGTAGCAATCGTAAATGTCTTTTCACATTGGTTCTCGGGGATTAACTCACATCAGGGAAACTTGTGGAATTATCAGTGAATGTGTGTGCAGGTGGTTACAATCGTCTTTCATCCCCCTCATATGAGTTTTGCTAAAGCGGTATATTGTGTTGTGTTGTGTGTGTGTGTGTGTGTGTACGACACTGGACATGGAGATGGATTATCGGGCTGTGATAGTCGTGTCGTGTTGTGTGCCTCGTGTGAATGCGCACCATCGTGATATGACATATTGTGCACCTGGCAGTGAGTCACTGAGAAATGGTGGGTGTGCTTATCAGCTGCATATCTGAATTTAAATGGAGTTTAGAAATCTTTTCGCATTCATATTATCACGTGAGCTTATATACCGGCGGTAGCAATCGCAAATGTCTTTTCACATCGGGTCTCGGGGATTAACTCGCATCAGCGAAACTTACGAGATTATTAGTGTATGTGTGTGTATTAGTGGTAGCCGTGTTTTCAAACGGACTACCTGTTTGGTACTTTTGGTTCGCATAGCGAACATCAGTGGGTTATGATCTCTCTCTCTCTCTCTCTCTCTCTCTCTCCCTCCCTCCAAAAGATTACATCTTGAGATAGCTTGCAGAGAAGGCCTCTTTTGAATGTGTGTATGAGACAAGAGGTGGAGAGGAAGTCTGAATTACAATTCAGTTACAAATCATAGGCGAGCAAATCTAATCAAAAGATACAGGTATACGAACAAACATAACTTATCTAGGCTAATCCACGTCAGCCCGTGAGAATAAGTAGGTTTCTTATGGAAGGAGGTTGTTGTTTTTCATACATTTGCTTAGCTAAGGTTCACACGCTCACATACGTCCTGGGCTGTGGTTTTTGGCAGACTTTCCTCCATGGCTACTGACCTGATTATGTGACATATACGATTCTCAAATAATGTTTTCACATTACTATTTAAAATGTAATTATCCATTACATGTGCAGGTGGTTACAATCACCTTTTTATCACCCTTGTATGAGGTTTTGCTAAAGGGGTATATCGTGTCGTGTGTGTGTTGTGTGTATGACACTGGACATGGAGACGGGTTATTGAGCTGTGATAGTCGCATCGTGTTGTGGGCCTCGTGTGAATGAGCAGCGTCGCTATAAATGGACGTGTTTGTGCCCACTTGGCAGCGAACACAAGGAAAGGTGACTGTTGTGGGTGTTTATCAGCGGCTTATCTGAATTTGGATGGAGTTTAGAAATCTTTTTGCATTCATACTATCACGTGACATGACATGTTGTGCACCTGGCAGTGAGTGACAGAGAAACGGTGACTGTTGTGGGTGCTTATCTGAATTTAAATGGAGATGTTAGGTTAGGTTAGGTTTGGTTAAGGGACTTAGAATTTTTTCACTCAGTGGGTTAGGTTGGGTTAGGTTAAGGTGCTTAGAACTTTTGGTTTTCCGTGGAGTTATATATACCCTACTCTCTTCAAGAGTCATTTTGGGGTTCTTTTCTGAACTAGAGTGAAATATTTGGGGGTTTTCCCGTAGAGTCGTTAATGGTCAACGTACACGAGATTAAAATAAAGGCAAGCTTATGGGGTTTATTGCCTGTGAGCCGAATTGGGGGTTGGGTGTTGAGGTTGAGCCGAAATGGGGTCTTTTTCCTTACTCTGATTGTTCATTTTAAGATTTACTTTTTGCTTAATATTTAATTTTATATTGAAGTATGTTTGAAAACATACGAAGGCTCATGTTATAATTACATTTGCATGTGTATAATATAGAGCTATGGAGCTTATAATCACCATAAATTCTTTACTATTGTATATCACTACAGCGCTCTGAATAAACATACTGTGACAAAAACCGAGGGAGAAATGCCAATGAGGCTTCAATGTCCTGGGAGGGTGAAATCCATGGAGATTAATTCCAACGTGGATTATAACCACACTCTGGTTATTTTTCATTATTCAGAATTTTGAATAAAAGACTGAATGTAGAATTGAGAAAATATGAAAAAGTCATATAAGCACGACAAGAAACTAGCATTACAGAACTGATAGACGGCACCAGAATAAAGCATAAATACACCATGTGACTAGATCTAACTATGACCTTGGTTGGTGTATATAACAACTAGGCCAAAGCTGAACGTTGAGACAGAAGAAGGAGCAAAGACGATGACGAACCTACCTAGCCATCATTGCTGCTAACGCTGGCTATAAACTGAATACCAATAAAGTGCTTGATGGATGCTTCTGTTAACTGCCTTGCCATTCATAAAATATCAATTTATGTTGACTGATATATTTACCATCACTGTAAGTAAGAAATATTCTATCTACTTACGTAAAATTGATCACATTTGATTAACCAGAAAATATATTTTTCGACCTTTGAAATCAGAAGAAAAGAATAAGAAATGCTAAAAATGATATTTGGTCCTATTTTATCACATCTAAAAAGGTGGTAAATGTTAAATTATTTTTAAGAACTTTTAATATACGCTACAATAAATTCTCAACTTTCCAATGGTGTGGAAGCTTTCAGTGTGTCTAACTCTTCAATTGTTCACCTACGCGTAAATGACCAAAACATGAGCGCAGAGAATAGGCTCGGCCCGTCTGGCCGGAAAGGGTTAATGACTATTTTAATTAAATCCTGATTACCAAATATTTAAGTAAATTTTTATCTATCAATTTGATATTGATTCATTGTTGAAGGTAACTTGATATTTTTTTTTTAGTTATTTACAAGAATGAAAATGCAGAAATAAAAAAATCAAACATGAAAAATTTCAGAATAGGAAGTCTTGAAATTTTGCAGTGTTACAATTTTCCCTATTTTTCTTATATTACTAATTTACAACTCATGTCCGAAGACTGTTAGTCTTCAGTGCTTTAATCAAATCCTTAGCATTAATCCCCACATTAGCTCTGGCAGGAGAGAGAGAGAGAGAATCTTCATATTTTCGCATTGATCCAATAATCATGCCCATTTTAGGAGTTCGCTGTGAACTCACCCATATAATAGTATAGTGTCCTTCTAGTTCTGCAGTTTTAGGAATAAAAATATTAATGTTCTTATTTTAATCCTCATATTTTCAAGATGTATAAAAAAAACTCACTTCATTTATTTAACTGCATATATTTCGTAGCCATCAATCTTTCATACACCACTGAAATTTTTAATATTTAACATCCTGAAGAGTTTGTGACGTCAGATAACTTACAATCAATCAACCATCATACCGTAGATATCCAAAGCAGAGGTTGAAATTTTTCTAATCATTTCTCGCAAAAAGAAAAAAATCTTTTTTATTGGCCACTGTCTTATCTTTAGAGGCTACGGATGACTGGGCACTCGAAAAGCACCCCAGGCCTAGACCTTAGGTTTAACCAGGACCTTAAAGGATTGAAAGTGCAAAGAGACAAGTGCGCGCATGATTTAATAAGGAAGGTTTGGACTTTAATAAATAAGAAAGCTAAAGGAGTACGCTGAAAATCCAGAGTACGACGAGAACACAGGCATAGATATGCACTGGGAAGCCTTTCATGAGGAATACACAGAAAAGTGCTCTAGATGTATGCCAAAGTGGTTCAACCGAGAAATTAAAAATAAAATAAAAGAAAGAGACAGACTGCACACGTCAATGAACCCACACCCAACACTAATAGAAGCAAGGAGGCATGAGGAACTCTGTAGATTGGTGGACAAATTAGTAAGAAAAAAATCAAAGATAAATGAGGATAAGAGAGTTGCATTAGTTTGTAAAAAAAAAACCAAAGAATTCTTTGTGCATGTTAATAGTAGGAAACCAATAAAAAATAGTATAGTTCCCCTAAGGGACACTAGAGGTAATCTGGTGAACTCAGACTTGGAAAAAGCAGAGTTATTGAATAAGTTTTTTTACAAGTGTATTTACAGTTGAAGACACTACCTCAATACCGGAACCTGCTATTAAATATGAAGGGGCAGACCCGTTGGACAAAATAATATTTACAGAAGAGGACATCAAACACCAAACAGACAAACTCAACAAATTCAAATCTCCTGGCTTGGATGGGATTCATCCAAGAGAAATTAAAGAGCTAAAGGAGTAGAGAGTTCCTCACCTATATAAACTCTACAGGAAAAGTGCTGAACAAAGAAAGGCACCAAAAGGATGAAAACTAGAAAATGTGCCCCCAGTTTACAAAAAAAATTTGCAAGATTTTTGAGTCCATAATTGCAGATCAAATTGTGGATCACATAGATAAAAACAAGTCGTTGTTAAACAGCCAATACGGTTTTAGACAAAACAGATCCTTGGAGTATTTTCATAACATGCTTGGTATTTATGACAGTAGTAGAGCAATAGATATACTCTACTTAGATTTCCAAGAGGCCTTTGACAAAGTTCCACACAAGAAACTAATGTTTTTTATTTACATTAGTGACATTGATGTAGACTTAACTAGCAGGATAGCCAAATTTGCAGATGACACCAAACTAGGTGTAAATGCAGCAGACCCAGATGCAGTGGAAAATTTAAGAAATGACCTAATGAAAATAAGAGTGGTAAAAAAAATGGCAAATGCCTTTTAACGTGAATAAGTGTCAAGTATTACAAATAGGAACAAACAGCCCTCATGCCAGATACATGCTGCTTGGGAATGACATAAATAGTATAGAACAAGAAATTAGTGGGACACATAAAGAGGCAGTTCAAATACAGAAAGAAGGAAATAGTGCTGCAGCTCTACGCATCAATAGTTAGGCCTCATCTTGAATATGCAGTACAGTTTTGGTCACCAATATTAGGAAAAGGCATGAATAGATTAGAAGGGGTACAAGCAAGAGCCACAAGGTTAATTCCATCTATCAGACAAATAGGTTACCGAAGACGACAAGAGAGCCTATAAACATGTATGACCTGAAAACATGGCTATTGCGAGGACAATTAACAGAAACATTTAAAATACTGAATGGCATAACAAAGGTAACCAGTAACCTATTTACGTTAAACGATAACCAGACAAGAAATAATGGATGTAAACTAAAACTGAAGAGATACAACACATGCCATTGTGGAATAAACTGCCACCAGAAGTTGTAAACAGCAACAGTGTGGAAGAGTTTAAAAGAAAGCTAGACAAAATCATTAGGATAATGTGAATGAACAGTAAAACCTGCACCTACAGATAAGTGATGGACTAACAAGTCTTTGAGACATCCTGATTCTTGTAACTCCTTGTAACCTTAACTATCATTTCATAATGCAACTGCGATGTTATCCCGTTACACCTTCAGAACCTTTTTACTCTTAATTTCCATTTCAGCAATGAATGACCTTAAAGGTCCCAGCGCTTGGCCAATGGCCTAAATATAAATTCCCTTCCGTGTGATAATTCACCCCAAATCTTCGAATGGGAGGTCGTTTTTTTTACTGTATTAATAAGTGCAAAATTTACACGTTCTATCTGAAATATAATATTTAGTTGAGCGCCAAGTATATTATTAGTGACATTTCCAATTTAAGTTTTCATTTTAGTTTTCTGCAAAAGAAAATGATTAAGATGAATCTGTCCGTCCGTCCGCACTTTTTCTGTTCCTCTCAGATCTTAAAAATTACTGAGACTAGAGAACTGCATATTGGTATGTTGATCATCCACTCTCCAATTATCAAACATGAAATTGCAGCCCTCTAGCCTCAGTAGCTGTTATTTCTATTTAAGGTTAAAACATAGATAATCGTGCGTCTGGCAACGCTACAGGGCAGGCCACCACCGGGCTTTGGCTGAAAGTTTCATGGGCCGCGGCTCATACATCTTTATATACTGAACAGTAAACTCGATTGTGCTGAAGAAACTTCGGCGCATTTAATAGGAAGATGAAAGAAGTCATGACGAGAAAAGATATGATTTATTTTTTTTTCAATATGTCCGTTTTGTCGACATATTCTTTCAGGTATTAGACGTTTGCAAAGTATCTTTCTATTCATCTTGGGGAAGGGATTCGGGCTTAGTACATATTTTCATGGCTTTCATTTGTCATGAAAGAATGACAAAACATGGCGAATTAAAAAAAATATCGATCAAAAGGAGATGAAAATATAAGTAGATCGTTAATCTACTATTGTAAATATCAATAAAGCAGTCTAAGATTTATTGAAAAAATATGAGAGAGAGAGAGAGAGAGAGAGAGAGAGAGAGAGAGAGAGAGAGAGAGAAACTTGGCTGAAGAACGAAGAGTAGGAGAACGAGAGAAAAGAAATAAAAGCCAAAACAGAAAATTGTTATCCTCAGGTTTTAATCTAAAGAATCTGAGTTCTGCTAATTGGATAAGTTTCTTGGTAAGTATTATACGTATCTAATTACCAGGAAGAAGATTACTGGCCAAGGATTAAGAAAGCAATTCCAAAGTTTTTGGAAAGGGGAAATATATATATATATATATATATATATATATATATATATATATATATATATATATATATATATATATCTTGACTTCCTATTCTTTGTCTTGACGATATAAAGAAGTATTTTAGGATAATATGTGAATGTTTTTCTTACGGACTACCAATCACCTTGATTTCCGTAATTGTTTTAGTTATTAAGGTAATAATAATAATAATAATAATAATAATAATAATAATAATAATAATAATAATAATAATAATAATAATAATAATAATAATAATAATAATAATAATAATAATAAATGGAGGAACAAATAGATAGTTACGTATGGTGACAAACATATTTAAAAATAAATCTAAACAGAGAGTTTTCGGAAATCTGTTCGATACCCCTTTTCAATCTGACGAGGTGATGCAAAAATACTAACAAAGTAAATACTGTGGATTTGTTTCTCAGTTTCAAAACTCAATCTACTCTGAGTATTTCTAAATAATAATAATAACATAATAATAACATCAGCTACCTTGCAGTAATAAGTGGTACGAGCACCAACCTGAGGGAGTGATAGAAAATGATCATGCAAAGATCCTCTGGGACTATGGTATCAGGACGGATAGGGTGATACGTGCAAACAGACCAGACGTGACGTTGATTGACAAAGTCAAGAAGAAAGTATCACTCATTGATGTCGCAATACCATGGGACACCAGAGTTGAAGAGAAGAGAGGGAAAAATGGATAAGTATCAAGATCTGAAAATAGAAATAAGAAGGATATGGATATGCCAGTGGAAATCGTACCCATAATCATAGGAGCACTAGGCACGATCCCAAGATCCCTGAAAAGGAATCTAGAAAAACTAGAGGCTGAAATTAGCTCCAGGACTCATGCAAGAAGAGTGTGATCCTAGAAACGGCACACATAGTAAGAAAAGTGATGGACTCCTAAGGAGGCAGGATGCAACCTGGAACCCCACACTATAAATACCACCCAGTCGAATTGGAGGACTGTGATAGTGTAAAAAAAAAAAAAAAAAAAAAAAAAAAAAAAAAAAATAATAATAATAATAATAATAATAATAATAGAGAAGTTCTTTTCTATTCTTCTTATCAAGGCGTTTTCAATATTACTTAGATTGGCGTGTAACGCGCCAATTGGATACATAGGAAAACGTCAAGATTGGTAAATTTGATGACATTTATGTGAGTAAAATCAACTATACCTGTATTGGCGTTAACACACAAACTTACGAACTAACTCTAACCTTGAGTTGCCGTATAAAACTTGTGACATACCACATAAGTATATTCACGAATACAAAATACATTCAAACAAAAAACTGCAAAATAGGTTACCTCCTTGAATCACCCCACCTTCGGTTACCGACAAATATGTTCACGTTTTACCAGGTCAGCGAAATATTGGGTAAACATTGATTAGACTATCCTCTCACGCCTTCTTTAAGTTTCTTCAGAAGTGAATTCAACAGTAACATATTTCATTTATGACTGTTACACTCTTACAGATATTAATACACATTACATTAATAAACTAGTACTAAAGTTTGTCCTCAATACCAGCAGTATGTAGGTCAGCGACTTAAAGTGACAATCGTAAATTTGGTTATGTTGACATAAAGCTAGTTCCTACGCTAATTCTGATATTATATATTATAATCTATATATTTATATATATATATTATCTATATATATATATATATAATGAAATATAGTATATATATATATCTATATATATATATAGATATATATATATATAATATATATAGAATAATATATAGGTATACATATATATATATAGTATATGATATATATATATATATATATATATATATATATTATATATATATCTATATATATATATTTCTATGACTTCACGTTGTTTTGAAATTATTAAGGTTCCTTTGGACCTGATATTTCAGATCAGTACCACAAAAGAGTAGATCTCTGACAAACCAACACTCAAAGAGTACAATCTCAGTGAGGATACACCATAACACAAACTAAAAATTAGCAATAATGTATTACTTAAAAATTAACATAACAAAAGAACCCCTCTGAAAGCTGAATGATGGGGAGAAATGCCCAACAAGCACACACAACACCAAATAAGTCACTTCTTCAATCGCCTACCTAACAAGCATGCCAAGGAGTAAGAGAAAGTAAACAGTGGAAGTAAGAAAAACACTCTTTCCCTAGCATACGATAGGAGATCCAAGGGGTGGAGAACCTCAACCTATATCTTTACAAATTTTTTAAGAAAATACATTGAACCAAAAACATGCTATAACGACATATAAGAAAAATTCAATATGTCGAGTCCATAAAGCCAGGTAAACACTTAGGACGTCGTCGTTGTGCAGATAAATGCCGACGCTGACACACTTATTTTCGTGTAATAGATGTACTTACAAAAACAAGGGGTTGCTGCTCCATCGCATGAAGAAATAGATGAATTAATAATAGTAATAACAATAATAAAGTCTGCTTACTCTTCTTCGCCACTAGAGGGCCTCCTCACGACTTCAAGGGAGTAGTGTAAAGGCAGAGGCAGGAGAAAACAGGGTCTAAATTACGCTTGCACTACGGGCCGTTCACGAGAGCAAATACTGGGCTACTCCAGATATTCGCGGGCAGTAGATATCCTCGGTGAAACACAAAGTCTAAGCCTCCAACAACCGACCCCAAGCACTCCAGCTTCGGACAAAGGGCACAAGCACACAGGGTCACTCTCGAGTGACGCAACACGATGCAGGTGTGGAAAAGGAAGTATCCTCAACCCAATATGAGTACTGTTGTAGACTGCCAATAAATAACACACTGGTCCTTCTATGGTGGAGCCAAGTACAGAACTCCCAAACCAATGCCACAAGGTCCCCTTAAAAGCTTTGGGAGAAGGTCAAAATATGATGTGGCACAGACAACTAAAAGCCAAATCACCATCACAAACATGAAAAAAAAGAAACAAACTTCATGGATGAAGTACCAATATAAATCAATAACATCCCTTAAGGTGAGGCAAAAGATCCATATCCAGAGTTCAGAGAGAAAGTCAAAAGAAACTGGATTAAACTAGAAAAACTTATTTTAAAAAGGGCCGTCAAAACTGAATAAATGACGTCAAATTATAATACCTCCCCAACAAAAAGAAAAAAAAATATATTTTTTTAGGTAAAAAACTACAAGAAATGGCAAAAATTAAAGTAGTTATTTCAAATACTCAAATTAGTTACTTTAAATACTAGAACTAAATCAAATAACTAATGCAGAGCGAACAAAAGAAATTAAACCAAAACCTGGAAAGGAAAAGTCATTAACACCTAACCTAGAGACCAAACTAAGCTTACTCCCTACTCCTAAAAGGACCTAGATAAATCATTTGGTATAACATTGTCCCTCCCTGCTATAAGCCTAATTTGAAGGTCATATTCCTGCAAAAACAGACTCCACCTAGCAACCTCATATTTTTGTCCTTAAACCGTTGGATAAACACTAGAGGATTATGGTCTGCGTAGACCAAAATAGGATGAAATGATGAACTCAAATAAACTGAAAAATGAGTTAGGCTTTTATTAAACATAAGGCTTCTTTTTCAATAGTTGAGTATCTCGTCTCTGCCAGTGATAATGTCCTCGAATAAGCGATGGGTTGAGCCATCCCTGCATCATCCTTCTGGAGAAAAACCGCTCCAAGACCCATGTCAATCGCATCTGTCGCTAATCTGATGGGGAGATCAAAATTTGGAGATTGCAGCAAAGGATAATTAGTCAAGAAGGCCTTTAACTTTTCCAAGGCTTCCTGGTACTCCTTGAACCATACAAACCTTACTCCTTTCTTTAATAAATTTGTTAAAGAAGTTGCAATTTGAGAGAAGTTCTTTATAAATCGTCTGTAATGCCCGATCATTCCTAGGAACCTCCTAACCCCTCTCCTACTCTGAGGAGCAGGAAATATTCACATGATTTGTAATTAAGAATAAAAAATACATCAACAGACTACAACTAAATTTCTATTTGAAAACTAAATTACCATGAGTAAAACAATCCATAAATCACAAAAATACACACATTTCCTCCCTCTCTGTCTCTGTTTCTCTCTCTCTTGTCCTAATCCATGCAAAGTCCGAATATGTTGCTTTAGAAATCGGTAATTGTGAGAAATTCTTTGAAACATGGAACTAAACACAATGGCACTTAGCAGTCAGGACATCACTTACGCGTACCTTTGCGCTTAGCCGGTCATTTAGTCGTGTGCTTGTAAACATTAGCTAGCACGTTGTGCTGACTGTTTTTTTTTTTTTTAGTTGCTGGCAAAAACTCTATGAAATGTAGTGCACCGACTCTTATCGGATTTCTCTCTGGCGATCGACGTCCTCCTTTCCCATTATTTGTTTTGTCACTCGCAAATTTAGTGAGCATCTGTCTAATCACAGTCAGAAACTTTTTAACTTTTCGCAGTCGGAAACTTTTCAACCGAGGGTTTTTACAAGTTTTTACTAGGTACACCTTATACGCATTAAGTAAGCCTATATCAAGGAGGTGAAAGAAGAGTTTGATATACCACTTTACACTTTTTCTTCTCAGTCTGCGCAATACCAATTTGCATATCACTCTTGTCTACCATCCTCATGTTGATGTGGTAATCGGCTACTGCTGCAGGTTTGAGTTTAGCATCGTTAGTAGCATGATCTTTTTTGCAACTGTCAATCATTTCGTTAGAGTTAACCGGGGTTCACATTATCACATCTCTTTTATCGTGCCATTTCACACAGAGTACCTCATTCGACACAAAACTTTGCTGTTCACATTTCTTCAGTTTTCCTTGAAATTTTGGCATCGAAACGCGATTGGATCTCACAGTGTCGCAACTTCCGGTGCCATTTTCTTTAAGGCATTTGCACAGTGCCGGGTTTGTATACCAATTGCCAGTAAATAATGTATGTCCTTGATTCAAGTAATCAGACATCATCGTTTTAACAACACCACCGGAAACACCAAGGGTACGGTCAAATTGAATATCAGTTCCCTTACCAGTATAAACAATGAGGCCCAAAATGTACCCTGTTTCACAGCAACAAATAATAAACAAACAATTTGAATCCGAAGCAATGTCTCTTCGTTCTAATGTACTGCTTGAAACGCAAACGTCCCTTATACAGAAGTAAAGATTCATCAATAACCAAGTTTCTAAATGGCTTGAAAAATAGCTTGAACTTTCTTGTTAAATCACTTAGAATAGTCCATAGCAAGGAAAGCTTATCCACCTGGCGCCACTCCCAAGTGCTGCGTCAACAATTTCGGAGCTCGCTTGTCTCCAAGGGAGCTAACGCTGAATCTGTCATTTTAAGACCCTGCTTGTTTCCATGGGAGTCAAAATGGTGATATCTATCGTTTCAAAGAATGTCATTGCTCATTACATTTGCTTATCAACCATTGGTCAAGAAAAAAAAATCAATTTCAGAGTGAATATGTGTCAGAAACATTTAAAAAATCCCAATGTAACATTCTGGCACACCAGACTCTGATAAAAAGTGTGATTAATACAGAACGTTGAGTCAAAAATGACTTTTGAGCTTTGGCGTTATGTCAAGAGGTTACGTGAGGGACCACGGAAAGAATGGAGACACCATTTATTCACTTCCTGGCAATACTAAGAACACATTCATAACAGTTGCTAAAAATTAACATGCAAACCCAACGGAAACCCCAATCTGTTACGTTGGCGTTGGCCCCCCACTATTTTGATCACTTCCAGATATCAACAAGAATCTCAGTTTTTTTTTTTTTTTTTTTTAATTATATTCCATTATTACACGGCACAATATATGATTCCCTAAAAATACAGAGTACTGAGAATGCTTATGAAAGTTTATGTCAATTAAGCTCTCTTTGTTTTCAGAAGACGTTGATATGTGAAACTTTTTCAAGATGGTTTTGGTAATGTAAGATGGATTTATAACTACTATGAGATTCAGGGCCTCTGTAACACGGTTTTTTGGACTTTGCTCCTTGTCTAAGCATCAGATGTAGCTGAAAGTTGACATATGTATATTTTACAACCACACATAAATTTTGTCAGCATTATCAATAACCTAAACCCGATAGTTTTAATTTTTATAGAGTAAAAATGATCTAGCCGACGCCATGGCCAATGATTACGAGCCAAGAGTCGAAAAACATTCATTACGTAAGCAAGGTAAAAACCTTTTGATGTAATGTTGCCCCGCCCATCGCCCAGACAGAAACTCCATCGGCTCTGAAACCCAAAGACTTTATGAATGGCGGAGCGATACATAGATGTGGGTGGGGTATCAGTGCTAGCGCAGTAATACTACTGTAGCAGTATTGCCGCAACAGTATAGCAGTAATATACATGAATTAAACGTTTAGGCCAACTGCTGGGATCCTTGAGGATCATTTAGCACTTCTTACAACTACTCGAGAAATTTGTTTTTATAGCCAGAAGTTAAATTTTCTAATCCAACAATGCCCATGGTAGTCTTCAGTGTTTTCCTGAATTATAACGAGGCGAAAGTGGGGTGGAGCCTCATGAAGTCATCATTCTGACGATAATAATGGTGAAGGTTTAAAGCCAATATACGGTACCGGCTATTTTTTTTTTTTTTTAGTAAATAGGTAGATAGCCAATAAATAAAAATTGCTTGACATTGGATATAGCAGTTATCAAATCAGCTTGTCTACTATGTTTTTGAAATTACCAACTATTCCCTACATCTTGTCAATCTGATTGTGACTTATAAAGTAGACCTGTAATTTTCTTAGGAAACTTATTTTGGGAGTTAGGCTAATAATCAAAGTGTTTTTGTATTTATTAACATATTTTGTTGGTTTGTTCATTATGACAATTATCAGTGGAGAGGTTCCAGAGTTCATAAAGGTGTACTGCTTTCCTTGTATTTAAATTTGTATGTCATTGTTGCCAGAGGTGTAGCCTTCGTTACGTATAGCCAATCATCCATCGAGAAAGAGGGAAGAAATGCTGTCATAAGTTACGTAACGAGTGCGTTCGAAACCTTTTCTCCGAGTAAGTTGGCCCGTCTTCAAAAAAAGTCACTTTTACTAATATAAGTACCAAATTTATTCAACCTACGTAATGCAGAATACAGTCAAATTTATGTGTAGATATAATATGTATTCTGAATAAGCGTTATATTTATGAAATGCTAGATAAAAAGTTATTGCGAAAAAACCGTGTTACAGAGGCCCGAATCTCATAAGTAGTGTCTGTTTCGCGTCAGTATGCCATTTAAATCAGTTTTGGCATCTTGAATTAACTTTTTTTTATTTAACTGGCAGTACTATCAATACTCTTTTAAATTTTTCTTCATCTGCCATTGTTTTCAGAGGATGATGCTAAACAAATTTCTTAAGGTGGTTCTGGCAAGGTGGAATGAATGTATAGTCATCTATGATTCAGCCAGCATGCTATTTAAAGCATTGTAACATCTGGAATTAATTTTGCTTTGCGTAATTTTAAGCACTAACAATAAGTCTTCTATAATCCTCATTTTCATCTGACATTTTCCCGGTAGTAGATATATCTTAGTTACCTGTCGAGTAGTGAGACCGAACTTTCTAATATTCCTTCATTCTTGTTCTCTCATGCCAGTATTTATAAGCGTATGCTTACCCATAATCAAATAGGTTATTATTATCATATTAGATGCATGTATATACTGTCATTTGGGTATGGTGACAATATAAACCTTCGGTAATCTTTAGTACCTTAATGATTTAGCCCTTTTTATTTTATCGAATCGTTTCCTGGTGGTAAAATAACCACAACTATTACTGTTACCAGCCAGAGATTTTCGTTTTCTTTCAAATACATAATTCCTATTATATCTGTCACCAGCTAGCAAAAGAAAAAAAAATACACACACACGAACACGAGCGGGCTCGCACACATACATCTATATGTGCTTGGGTGCTACATTTACCTCATCCTCCAGGTTTCCAGCAAGTATTTATGGGGTGAGGTTTCCAAACCCTCCATCTACCCTGGTCCCAGCGTTTGTCTTTCTGGCTGGTCACATTTCCGGTTACTAATCAGCACCAACGTAACGCATACTCAGTTTCAGTAAATAAAAGGACTTACCTGCAGCAACTCCCACCCGCCCCCACCCCTTAAGTTAAAAATAATGACAACATCGATTTTTCATGCACGAGTGGCAAGAGGAAAAGTGCAGATGTTGCATGCGGAGAAACAGAGAGAAAAAAACCTTTTATTTACTTTCGCAAAAGAAACCATAAGAGAGAATGTGCGCCTTTTGAGATCGGACAGGAAGCGAAAGGAGCAAGGAAAGAGGCTGACTAGAATGTAAGAAGAGAGAAGAAATGTAAGAACAAAAGGGGAACCTAAAAACTTCTTTACTATTGTGTGTTTGATGGAAGCGGGCGAGAGAGACTCATTCTACCATTTTTTTTTCTTTACTCAATTTTTTCCTTTGATTTTTTGTTACTTTCCCGCTTGAATTTCATATATTTACTGTATTGAATGTCTTAATTTTGTTTATAAACAGTCATGTAGCAATAATTTGTAAATTACTTTGCTTCACTAGGTTATATAAATTCCCAACGTGGCC
>NC_061101.1:46576341-46616341 GCF_015104395.2 Macrobrachium nipponense
GGCCACGTTGGGAATTTATATAACCTAGTGAAGCAAAGTAATTTACAAATTATTGCTACATGACTTTATAAAATTAATACATCAATACAGAATATATGAATTCAAGCGGAAAGTAACAAAATCAAAGAAAAAATTGAGTAAAAGAAAAATGGTAGAATGAGTCTCTCTCGCTCGCTTCCATCAAACACACAATAGGTGAAAGAAGTTTTTAGGTTCCCCTTTTGTTCTTACATTTTCTTCTCTCTTCTTACATTCTAGTCAGCCTCTTTTCCTTGTTCCTTTCGCTTCCTGTCCGATCTCAAAAGGCGCGCATTCTCTCTTATGGTTTCTTTTGCGAAAGTAAATAAAAGGTTTTTTCTCTCTGTTTCTCCGCATGCAACATCTGCATTTTTCCTCTTGCCACTCGTGCATGAAAATCGATGTTGTCATTATTTTTAACTTAAGGGGGGTGGGGGCGGGGTGGGAGTTGCTGCAGGTAAGTCCTTTTATTTACTGAAACTGAGTATGCGTTACGTTGGTGCTGATTAGTAACCGGAAATGTGACCAGCCAGAAAGACAAACGCTGGGACCAGGGTAGATGGAGGGTTTGGAAACCTCACCCCATAAATACTTGCTGGAAACCTGGAGGATGAGGTAAATGTAACACCCAAGCACATATAGATGTATGTGTGCGAGCCCGCTCGTGTTCGTGTGTGTGTATTTTTTTTTTTTTTTGCTAGCTGGTGACAGATATAATAGGAATTATGTATTTGAAAGAAAACGAAAATCTCTGGCTGGTAACAGTAATAGTTGTGGTTATTTTACCACCAGGAAACGATTCGATAAAATAAAAAGGGCTAAATCATTAAGGTACTAAAGATTACCGAAGGTTTATATTGTCACCATACCCAAATGACAGTATATACATGCCTCTAATATGATAATAATAACCTATTTGATTATGGGTAAGCATCGCTTATAAATACTGGGCATGAGAGAACAAGAATGAAGGAATATTAGAAAGTTCGGTCTCACTACTCGACAGGTAACTAAGATATATCTACTACCAGGGAAAATGTCAGATGAAAATGAGATTATAGAAGACTTATTGTTAGTGCTTAAAATTACGCAAAGCAAAATTAATTCCAGATGTTACAATGCTTTAAATAGCATAGCTGGCTGAATCATAGATGACTATACATTCATTCCAACCTTGCCAGAACCACCTTAAGAAATTTGTTTAGCATCATCCTCCTCTGAAAACAATGGGCAGATGAAGAAAAAAAATTAACAAAAGAGTATTGATAGTACTGCCAGTTAAATAAAAAAAAGTTAATTCAAGATGCCAAACTGATTTAAATGGCATACTGACCGAAACAGACACTACTATGAGATTCAGGGCCTCTGTAACACGGTTTTTTCGCAATAACTTTTTATCTATGCATTTCATAAATATAACGCTTATTCAGAATACATATTATATCTACACATAAATTTTGACTGTATTCTGCATTACGTAGGTTGAATAAATTTGGTACTTATATTAGTAAAAGTGACTTTTTTTGAAGACGGGCCAACTTACTCGGAGAAAAGGTTTCGAACGCACTCGTTACGTAACTTATGACAGCATTTCTTCCCTCTTTCTCGATGGATGATTGGCTATACGTAACGAAGGCTAAAAACCTCTGGCAACAATGACATACAAAATTTAAATACAAGGAAGCAGTACACCTTTATGCAACTCTGGAACCTCTCCACTGATAATTGTCATAATGAACAAACCAACAAAATATGTTAATAAATACAAAAACACTTTGATTATTAGCCTAACTCCCAAAATAAGTTTCCTAAGAAATTACAGTCTACTTTATAAGTCACAATCAGATTGACAAGATGTAGGGAATAGTTGGTAATTTTCAAAAACATAGTAGACAAGCTTGATTTGATAACTGCTATATCCAATGTCAAGCAATTTTTATTTATTGGCTATCTACCTATTTACTAAAAAAAAAAAAAAAAAAAAAAAAAATAGCCGGTACCGTATATTGGCTTTAAACCTTCACCATTATTATCGTCAGAATGATGACTTCATGAGGCTCCACCCACTTTCGCCTCGTTATAATTCAGGAAAACACTGAAGACTACCATGGGCATTGTTGGATTAGAAAATTTAACTTCTGGCTATAAAAACAAATTTCTCGAGTAGTTGTAAGAAGTGCTAAATGATCCTCAAGGATCCCAGCAGTTGGCCTAAACGTTTAATTCATGTATATTACTGCTATACTGTTGCGGCAATACTGCTACAGTAGTATTACTGCGCTAGCACTGATACCCCACCCACATCTATGTATCGCTCCGCCATTCATAAAGTCTTTGGGTTTCAGAGCCGATGGAGTTTCTGTCTGGGCGATGGGCGGGGCAACATTACATCAAAAGGTTTTTACCTTGCTTACGTAATGAATGTTTTTCGACTCTTGGCTCGTAATCATTGGCCATGGCGTCGGCTAGATCATTTTTACTCTATAAAAATTAAAACTATCGGGTTTAGGTTATTGATAATGCTGACAAAATTTATGTGTGGTTGTAAAATATACAGTATGTCAACTTTCAGCTACATCTGATGCTTAGACAAGGAGCAAAGTCCAAAAAACCGTGTTACAGAGGCCCTGAATCTACCTAGTAGTTATAAATCCATCTTACATTACCAAAACCATCTTGAAAAAGTTTCACATATCAACGTCTTCTGAAAACAAAGAGAGCTTAATTGACATAAACTTTCATAAGCATTCTCAGTACTCTGTATTTTTAGGGAATCATATATTGTGCCGTGTAATAATGGAATATAATTAAAAAAAAAAAACTGAGATTCTTGTTGATATCTGGAAGTGATCAAAATAGTGGGGGCCAACGCCAACGTAACAGATTGGGGTTTCCGTTGGGTTTGCATGTTAATTTTTAGCAACTGTTATGAATGTGTTCTTAGTATTGCCAGGAAGTGAATAAATGGTGTCTCCATTCTTTCCGTGGTCCTTCAGTAACCTTGACATAACGCCAAAGCTCAAAAGTCATTTTTGACTCAACGTTCTGTATTAATCACACTTTTTATCAGAGTCTGGTGTGCCAGAATGTTACATTGTGATTTTTTAAATGTTTCTGACACATATTCACTCTGAAACTTATTTTTTTTTCTTGACCAATGGTTGATAAGCAGATGTAATGAGCAATGACATTCTTTGAAACGATAGATATCACCATTTTGACTCCCATGGAAACAAGCAGGGTCTTAAAATGACAGATTCAGCGTTAGCTCCCTTGGAGACAAGCGAGCTCCGAAATTGTTGACGCAGCACTTGGGAGTGGCGCCAGGTGGATAAGCTTTCCTTGCTATGGACTATTCTAAGTGATTTAACAAGAAAGTTCAAGCTATTTTTCAAGCCATTTAGAAACTTGGTTATTGATGAATCTTTACTTCTGTATAAGGGACGTTTGCGTTTCAAGCAGTACATTAGAACGAAGAGACATTGCTTCGGATTCAAATTGTTTGTTTATTATTTGTTGCTGTGAAACAGGGTACATTTTGGGCCTCATTGTTTATACTGGTAAGGGAACTGATATTCAATTTGACCGTACCCTTGGTGTTTCCGGTGGTGTTGTTAAAACGATGATGTCTGATTACTTGAATCAAGGACATACATTATTTACTGGCAATTGGTATACAAACCCGGCACTGTGCAAATGCCTTAAAGAAAATGGCACCGAAAGTTGCGACACTGTGAGATCCAATCGCGTTTCGATGCCAAAATTTCAATGACAACTGAAGAAATGTGAACAGCAAAGTTTTGTGTCGAATGAGGTACTCTGTGTGAAATGGCACGATAAAAGAGATGTGATAATGTGAACCCCGGTTAACTCTAACGAAATGATTGACAGTTGCAAAAAAGATCATGTTACTAACGATGCTACACTCAAACCTGCAGCAATAGCTGATAACCACATCAACATGAGGATGGTAAAAAAGAGTGATATGAAAATTGGTATTGCGCAGACTGAGAAGAAAAAGTGTAAAGTGGTACATCAAACTCTTCTTTCACCAACCTATTGATATAGGCTTTACTATTAATGCGTATAAAAAGATGTAACCTAGTAAAAAGCTTTGTAATAAGCCTCGGTTTGAAAAGTTTCCGACTGTGAAATGTTGAAAAGTTTCTGACTGTGATTAGACAGATGCTCACTAAATTTGCGAGTGACCAAACAAATAATGGTAAAGGAGGACGTCGATCGGCAGAGAGAAATCCGATAAGAGTCGGTGCACTACATTTCATAGGGTTTTTGCCAGCAACTAAAAAAAAAAAAAAAAAAAAAAACAAAAAAAAAAAAAAAAACAGTCAGCACAACGTGCTAGCTAATGTTTACAAGCACACTACTAAATGACCGGCTGAGCGCAAAGGTACGCGTAAGTGATGTCCTGACTGCTAAGTGCCATTGTGTTTAGTTCCATGTTGCAAAGAATTTCTCACAATTACCGATTTCTAAAGCAACATATTCGGACTTTGCATGGATTAGGACAAGAGAGAGAGAAACAGAGACAGAGAGGGAGGAAATGTGTGTATTTTTGTGATTTATGCATTGTTTTTACTCATGGTAATTTAGTTTTCAAATAGAAATTTAGTTGTATCGTTGATGTATTTTTTATTCTTAATTCACAAATCCTTGAATATTTCCTGCCTCCCAGAGTAGGAGAAGGGTTAGGAGGTTCCTAGGAATGGTCGGGTATTACAGACGATTTATAAAGAACTTCTCTCAAATTGCAACTTCTTTAACAAATTTATTAAAGAAAGGAGTAAGGTTTGTATGGTTCAAGGAGTACCAGGAAGCCTTTGAAAAGTTAAAGCCGTTCTTGAACTATTACCTTTGCTTGCAATCTCCAAATTTTGATCTCCCCATCAGATTAGCGACGGATGCGATGACATGGGTCTTGGAGCGGTTTTTCTCCAGAAGGATGATGCAGGATGCTCACACCATCGCTTATTCAAGGACATTATCACTGGCAGAGACGAGATACTCAACTATTGAAAAAGAAGCCTTATGTTTAATAAAAGCCTAACTCATTTTTCAGTTGATTTGAGTTCATCATTTCATCCTATTTTGGTCTACACAGACCATAATCCTCTAGTGTTTATCCAACGGTTTAAGGACAAAAATATGAGGTTGCTAGGTGGAGTCTCTTTTTGCAGGAATATGACCTTCAAATTAGGCTTATAGCAGGGAGGGACAATGTTATACAAAATGTTTTATCTAGGTCCTTTTAGGAGTAGGGAGTAAGCTTAGTTTGAGCTCTAGGTTAAATGTTAATGACTTTTCCCTTCCAGGTTTTGGTTTAATTTCTTTTGTTTGCTCTGCATTAGTTATTTGATCTAGTTCTAGCATTTAAAGTAACTAATTGAGTATTTGAAATACCTAATTTAATTTTTGCCATTTCTTGTAGTTTTTTACCTAAAAAAAATATTTTTGTCTTTTTCTTTTTGGTGGGGAGGTATTATAATTTGACGTAATTTATTCAGTTTTGACGGCCCTTTTTACTTTAAAAAGGGCTTTTTTTTCATGTTTGTGATGGTGATTTGGCTTTTAGTTGTCTGTGCCACGTCATACTTTGACCCTCTCCCGGAGCTTTTAAGGGGACCTTGTGGCATTGGTTGTGGAGTTCTGTACTTGGCTCCACCATAGAAGGACCAGTGTGTTATTTATTGGCAGTCTACAGCAGTACTCATATTGGGTTGAGGATACTTCCTTTTGCACACCTGCATCGTGTTGCGTCACTCGAGAGTGACCCTGTGTGCTCGTGCCCTTTGTCCGAAGCTGGAGTGCTTGGGGTCTGTTGTTGGAGGCTTAGACTTTGTGTCTCACCGAGGATATCTACTGCCCTTAATATCTGGAGTAGACTCAGCATTTGCTCTCGTGAACGGCCCGTAGTGCAAGCGTAATATAGACCCTGTTTTCTCCTGCCTCTGCCTTTACACTACTCCCTTGAAGTCGTGAGGAGGCCCTCTAGTGGCGAAGAAGAGTAAGCAGACTTTATTATTGTTATTACTATTATTAATTCATCTATTTCTTCATGCGATGGAGCAGCAACCCCTTGTTTTTGTAAGTGTGTCAGCGTCGGCATTTATCTGCACAACGACGACGTCCTAAGTGTTTACCTGGCTTTATGGACTCGACATATTGAGTTATTTATTTTTCTTATATGTCGTTATAAGAGCATGTATTTGGTACAATGTATTTTGTTAAAAAATTTGTAAAGATATAGGTTGAGGTTTTCCACCCCTTGGATCTCCTATCGTATGCTAGGAAAGAGTGTTTTTCTTACTTCCACTGTTCCTTTTCTCTACTCCTTGGCATGCTTGTTAGGTAGGCGATTGAAGAAGTGACTTATTTGGTGTTGTGTGTGCTTGTTGGGCATTTCTCCCCATCATTCAGCTTTCAGAGGGGTTCTTTTGTTATGTTAATTTTTAAGTAATACATTATTGTTAATTTTTAGTTTGTGTTATGGTGTATCCTCACTGAGATTGTACTCTTTGAGTGTTGGTTTGTCAGAGATCATACTCTTTTTGTGGTACTGATCTGAAATATCAGGTCCAAAAGAACCTTAATAACTTCAGAACATCGTGGATTTCATAGCAATATATACATACATATATATATATATATATATATATATATATATATATATATATATATATATATATATATATATCATAATTAGCGTAGGAACTAGCTTTATGTCAACAAAACCAAAATTTACGATTGTCACATTTAAGTCGCTGACCTACATACTGCTGGTATTGAAGACAAACCTTAGTACTAGTTTATTAATGTAATGTGTATTAATATCTGTAAGAGAGTGTAACAGCCATAAATGAAATATGTTACTGTTAAACTCACTTCTGAAGAAACTTAAAGAAGGCGTGAGAGGATAGTCTAGTCAATGTTTACCCAATATTTCGATGACCTGGTAAAACGTGAACATATTTGTCGCTAACCAAAGGTGGGGTGATTCAAGGAGGTAACCTGTTTTGGCAGTTTTTTTGTTTGATGTATTTTGTATTCGTGAATATACTTGTGTGTATGTCACAAGTTTTATACGGCAACTCAAGGTTAGAGTTAGTTTGTATGTTTGTGTGTTAAACGCCAATACAGGTATAGTTGATTTTACTCACATAAATGTCATCAAATTTACCGATCTTGACGTTTTCCTATGTATCCAATTGGCGCGTTTACACGCTAATCTAAGTAATATTGAAACGCCGTGATAAGAAGAATAGAAAAGAACTTCTATATTATTATTATTTTTATTATTATTATTATTATTATTATTATTATTATTTATTATTATTATTATTATTATTATTATTATTATTATTATTTAGAAATACTCATAGTAGATTGAGTTTTGAAACTGACAAACAAATCCACAGTATTTACCTTGCATCACCTCGTTTTTAGATTGAAAAGGGGGTATCGAACAGATTTCCGAAAACTCTGTTTAGATTTATTTTTAAATATGTTTGTCACCATACGTAACTATTATTTGTTCCTCCATTATTATTTTTATTATTATTATTATTATTATCATTATTATTATTATTATTATTATTATTATTATTATTATTATTATTATTATTATTATTATTATTATTATTACCTTAGGGTGACCTTCCTTCCATTACCATTTTGCTAAAGTCAAGCAATTACTTTCTGAGAAACAAGAAAATTTCTTTCAGATTACCTTAATAACTAAAACAATTACAGGAAATCAAGGTGATTGGTAGTCCGTAAGAACAAAAAACATTCACATATTATCCTAAAATACTTCTTTATATCGTCAAGACAAAGAATAGGAAGTCAAGTATATATATATATATATATATTATATATATAATATATATATATATATATGATATTATATATATATATATATATATTATATATATCAAGAGCCAGCAGGAGGAAAGATGAAAAACAGAAGTACCTAGCGCTTTCGTGTATTCTTGACACCTTATCAGGTACAATATATAAAAGAATGAAAAATAACTTCGAAATATCAAAGGTAAACATAAAACAAAAGGTAAAATACAGAACAATCAAACAGCCTAGTCAAGAAAGCAAATGGTCCACAGCCTAGAATTACACTTAAAGAACAACAACAAATGGAAATGGAACTACTAAGCAGTCAATTACATAGTTACGAAGTTGTCAACAATACATTTCGTAAGCTAGTTATCTAGTTTATATTGTCCGTTGCTAATATTAAAAACACACTACATGACTTATATTTTATTATACTAGATTCTATAATATTTCTTTTAATAATGTCTCTACAAAATAAAATTTAAAAAAAATTTCCTTTGAATTGTTCCCAATTAATTGCGTGATTAAAATTATTCATATGTAAAACAGAGCACTCGATGTATTCCTACACGTACACAATATTTATGTTGATTTAATCTTGATGCCAGTGGTTTGCCATTTTGACCAATATATTTTTTATCACAATCTCTGCATAGAATTTCGTAAATGCAATTCGTTTGTAAATTTGGAGAGTTCCTTATTAAAATTGTTCTTACAGACTAAGTGTTACTAAAACAACGTTAACATTAAAAACTTTAAAAATTTTTGGCAAAGAAAGAAACCTGTTGTTAAAAGGTAAAACAAGCAAATTACTAGGGTCGAAAGCCTGTACATGGTCCACTGCATAAAAATGTTTTCATTAGCCTTTCTTAAAGCGACATCAACTAAAAATGCCGGATACTTCAATTTAAAAGCAATATCATAAATCTTGTAATCTGTCTTCTCAAAAATTCAGGACAACAATTCTTAAAGCTCTTAAAAACATGGAAGAGAATACAGAGAGTTTAACTTTCAAATGGTGATTGGAGTAAAAGTGAATGTAAGAACATACATTTGTAGGTTTCCTAAAAACCGAAAATTTAAATCTGTTACCCTGTCTATGCACACTTACATCTAAAAATGGCAAAACTGAATCTATTTCCTCCTCAAGTGTGAACTTTATAGAGGGAACCAGCGCATTTAATCTAATTAAAAATCTGTTCGCATCCTCACACAAAGGCCATCACATATGTCATCGACATACCTTAAACCAAAGAACATTTGCAGGTAAAATATTTGATAGAAGGTTTTTTTTTTTCTTTTCAAAAACTCCATGTAAATGTTACTTAAAAGGGGCGATAAAGGGTTCCCCATAGCCATACCAAACCTCTGCTCATAGAATTTACCATTGAAAGTAAATTTACATTCCTTAATACACAGTTTCAGCAACTCTAAAATGGTGTTAGTTTGCAGAGAAAATTCGTATTTATCCAACTCATCAGCTAAAAATATTATCAGGTCGTCAACTGGAACTTTAGTAAAAAGGGAAACTACATCAAAGCTAATCATTTTAAATTCGTAATTAATGTTACAGCTTACAAAATCCCACATTAGTTTTTTTACTGAAAATCCTGAAATTTTTCCTATAAGAGGTGACAATTCACTGACAAGCCACTTCGACAAATTATAAGTTGATGCCAAAAATGTTTAAAGTTTTTAATGTTAACGTTGTTTTTAGTAACACTAAGTCTGTAAGAACAATTTTAATAAGGAACTCTCCAAATTTACAAACGGGTTGCATTTACGAAATTCCATGCAGAGATTGTGATAAAAAATATATTGGTCAAAGTGGCAAACTACTGGCATCAAGATTAAATCAACATAAATATTGTATACGTGTAGGAAGTACATCGAGTGCTCTGTTTTTAACATATGAATAATTTTAATCACGCAATTAATTGGAACAATCAAAGGAAGTTTTTATTTTTGTAGAGACATTATTAAAAGAAATATTATAGAATCTAGTATCAATACAAAATATAAGTCATGTAGTGTTTTTAATATTAGCAACGACATATAAACGAGATAACTGGCTTACGAAATGTTGTTGACAACTTCGTAACTATGTAATTGACTGCTTAGTCCAGTATTTCCATTTGTTTTTGTTGTCCTTTAAGTGTAATTCTAGGCTGTGGACCATTTGCTTCTTGACTAGGCTGTTTGATTGTTCTGTATTTTACCTTTTTGTTTTTATGTTTACCTTTGATATTTCGAAGCTATTTTTCAGTTCTTTTATATATTGTACCCTGATGAGGTGTGTCCAAGAATACACGAAAGCGCTAGGTACTTCTTGTTTTTCATCTTTCCTGCTGGCTCTTGATATACAATCTTCACGTGTTACTTGTGATCGTATAACAATATATATATATATATATATATATATATATATATATATATATATATATATATATATATATATATATATATATATATATATATATCCCCCCTTTCCAAAAACTTTGGAATTGCTTTCTTAATCCTTGGCCAGTATCTTCTTCCTGGTAATTAGATACGTATAATACTTACAAGAAACTTATCCAATTAGCAGAACTCAGATTTCTTTAGATTAAAACCTGAGGATAACAATTTTCTGTTTTGGCTTTTACTTTTCTCTCGTTCTCTTACTCTTCGTTCTTCAGCCAAGTCTCTCTCTCTCTCTCTCCTCTCTCTCTCTCTCTCTCTCTTCTCTCTCTCATATTTTTTCAATAAATCTTAGACTACTTTATTGATATTTACAATAGTAGATTAACGATCTCTACTTATATTTTCATCTCCTTTTGATCTATATTTTTTTTAATTTGCTATGTTTTGTCATTCTTTCATGACAAATGAAAGCCATGAAAATATGTACTAAGCCCGAATCCCTTCCCCAAGATGAATAGAAAGATACTTTGCAAACGTCTAATACCTGAAAGAATATGTCAACAAAACGGACATATTGAAAAAAAAAAAAATCATATCTTTTCTCGTTATGACTTCTTTCATCTTCCTATGAAATGCGCCGAAGTTTCTTCAGCACAATCGAGTTTACTGTTCAGTATATAAAGATGTATGAGCCGCGGCCCATGAAACTTTCAGCCAAAGCCCGGTGGTGGCCTGCCCTGTAGCGTTGCCAGACCCACGATTATCTATGTTTTAACCTTAAATAGAAATAACAGTTACTGAGGCTAGAGGGCTGCAATTTCATGTTTGATAATTGGAGAGATGATCACATACCAATATTGCAGTTCTCTAGTCTCAGTAATTTTTAAGATCTGAGAGGAGCTGAAAAAGTGCGGACGGACGGACAGATTCATCTTAATATTTTTCTTTTGCAGAAAACTAAAATGAAAACTTAAATTGGAAATGTTACTAATAATATACTTGGCGCTCAACTAAATATTATATTTCAGATAGAAACGTGTAAATTTTGCACTTATTAATACAGTAAAAACGACCTCCCATTCAAAGATTTGGGGTGAATAATCACACGGAATGGAATTTATATGTTGGCCGTTGGCCAAGCGCTGGAACCTTTAGGGTCATTCAGTGCTGAAATGGAAATTATGAGTAAAAAGGTTCTGAAGGTGTAACGGGATAACTTCGCAGTTGCATTATGAAATGATAGTTAAGGTTACGAGGAGTTACAAGAATCAGGATGTCTCAAAGACTTGTTAGTCCATCACTTATCTGTAGGTGCAGGTTTTACTGTTCATTCACATTCCCCTAATGATTTTGTCTAGCTTTCTTTTAAACTCTTCCACACTGTTGCTGTTTACAACTTCTGGTGGCAGTTTATTCCATGTGTCACATATCTTGTATGTAAAGAAGTTCCCACAATGGCATGTGTTGTATCTCTTCAGTTTTAGTTTACATCCATTATTTCTTGTCTGGTTATCGTTTAATGTAAATAGGTTACTGTCTACCTTTGTTATGCCATTCAGTATTTTAAATGTTTCTGTTAATTGTCCTCGCAATAGCCATGTTTCCAGGTCATACATGTTTAGGCTCTCTCGTCGTCTTCGGTAACCTATTTGTCTGATAGATGGAATTAACTTTGTGGCTCTTGCTTGTACCCCTTCTAATCTATTCATGCCTTTTCCTAATATTGGTGACCAAAACTGTACTGCATATTCAAGATGAGTCTAACTATTGATGCGTAGAGCTGCAGCACTATTTCCTTCCTTCTGTATTTGAACTGCCTCTTTATGTGTCCCACTAATTTCTTGTTCTACACTATTTATGTCATTCCCAAGCAGCATGTATCTGGCATGAGGGCTATTTGTTCCTATTTGTAATACTTGACACTTATTCACATTAAAAGGCATTTGCCATTTCTTTTTACCACTCTTACTTTTCATTAGGTCTTTATTTTTTTAACATTTCCACTGGCATCTGGGTCTGCTACATTTACACCTAGTTTGGTGTCATCTGCAAATTTGGCTATCCTGCTAGTTAAGTCTACATCAATGTCACTAATGTAAATAAAAAACATTAGTTTCTTGTGTGGAACTTTGTCAAAGGCCTCTTGGAAATCTAAGTAGAGTATATCTATTGCTCTACTACTGTCGTAAATACCAAGCATGTTTTGAAAAAACTCCAAGAGGTTTGATAGGCAGATCTGTTTTGTCTAAAACCGTGTTGGCTGTTTAACAGCGACTTGTTTCTATCTATGTGATCCACAATTTGATCTGCAATTATGGACTCAAAAATCTTGCAAACGACCGACGTCAGGCAGATTGTCCTCTAATTTCCCGGCTCTTCTCTTGGACCTTTTTTTGTAAACTGGGGACACATTTCCTAGTTTTCATCCTTTTGGTGCCTTTCTTTGTTCAGCACTTTCTGTTAGAGTTTATATAGTGAGGAACTCTCTATTCCTTTAGCTCTTTAATTCCTCTTGGATGAGGTCCCATCTAAGCCAGGAGAATTGAATTTGTTGAGTTTGTCTATTTGGTGTTTGATGTCCTCTTCTGTAAATATTATTTTGTCCAACGGGTCTGCCCCTTCATATTTAATAGCAGGTTCCGGTATTGAGGTAGTGTCTTCAACTGTAAACTGTAAATACACTTGTAAAAAAACTTATCCAATAACTCTGCTTTTTCCAAGTCTGAGTTCACCAGGTTACCTCTAGTGTCCCTTAGGGGAACTATACTATTTTTTATTGGTTTCCTACTATTAACATGCACAAAGAATTTTTTTTTTTTTTTTTTTTTTTTACAAACTAATGCAACTCTCTTATCCTCATTTATCTTTGCTTTTCTTACTAATTTGTCCACCAGTCTACAGTGTTCTTTATGGCTCCTTTCTTCTATTAGTGTTGGGTGTGGGTTCATTGACGTGTGCAGTCTGTCTCTTTCTCTTATTTTATTCTTATTTTCTCTGTTGAACCATTTTGGCTGAGAGTAGACATTTGTTAGTATTTGCCTTAATGGCATACACCTAGAGCACTTTTCTGTGTATTCCTCATGAAAGGCTTCCCAGTGCATATCTATGCCTGTGTTCTCGTAGTACTCTGGATTTTCAACGTACTCCTTTAGCTTTCTTATTATTAAGTCCAAAACCAAAACCTTCCTTATTAAATCATGCGCGCACTTGTCTCTTTGCACTTTCAATCCTTTAAGGTCCTGGTTAAACCTTAGGTCTAGGCCCTGGGCTGCTTTTCGAGTGCCCAGTCATCCGTAGCCTCTAAACATAAGCCAGTGGCCAATAAAAAAGATTTTTTTCTTTTTGCGAGAAATTATTAGAAAAATTTCAAACTCTGCTTTGGATATCTACGGTATGATGGTTGATTGATTGTAAGTTATCTGACGTCAAAACTCTTCAGGATGTTAAATATTAAAAATTTCAGTGGTGTATGAAAGATTGATCGCTACGAAATATATGCAGTTAAATAAATGAAGTGAGTATTTTATACATCTTGAAAATATGAGGATTAAAATAGGAACATTAATCTATTTATTCCTAAAACTGCAGAACTAGAAGGAAACTATATTATGTGGGTGAGTTCACAGTGAACTCCTAAATTGGGCATGATTATTGGATCAACGCGAAAATATGAAGGTTCTCTCTCTCTCTCTCTCTCTCTCTCTCTCTCTCTCTCTCTCTCTCTCTCTCTCTCTCTTCCTGCCAGAGCTAATGTGGGGATTAATGCTAACCATTTGATTAAAGCACTGAAGACTAACAGTCTCGGACATGAGTTGTAAATTAGTAATATAAGCAAAAATAGGGAAAATTGTAACACTGCAAAATTTCAAGACTTCCTATTCTGAAATTTTTCATGTTTGATTTTTTTATTTCTGCATTTTCATTCTTGTAAATAACTAAAAAAAAATATCAAGTTACCTTCAACCATGAATCAATACCAAATCGTTAGATAAAAATTTACTTAAATATTTGGTAATCAGGATTTAATTAAAATAGTCATTAACCCTTTTCGGTCCAGACGGCCGAGCCTATTCTCTGCGCTCATGTTTTGGTCATTTACGCGTAGGTGAACAATTTGAAGAGTTAGACCACACTGAAAGCTTCCACACCATTGGAAGCTGAGAATTTATTGTAGCGTATATTAAAAGTTCTTAAAAATAATTTAACATTTACCACCTTTTTAGATGTGATAAAATAGGACCAAATATTTTTAGCATTTCTTATTCTTTTCTTCTGATTTCAAAGACCGAAAAATATATTTTCTGGTTAATCAAATGTGATAAATTTTACGTAATTAGATAGAATATTTCCTACTTACAGTGATGGTAAATATATCAGTCAACATAAATTTATATTTTATGAATGGCAAGGCAATTAACAGAAGCATCCATCAAGCACTTTATTGGTATTCAGTTTATAGCCAGCGTTAGCAGCAATGATGGCTAGGTAGGTTCGTCATCGTCTTTGCTCCTTCTTCTGTCTCAACGTTCAGCTTTGGCCTAGTTGTTATATACACCAACCAAGGTCATAGTTAGATCTAGTCACATGGTGCATTTATGCTTTATTCTGGTGTGTCTATCTGTTCTGTAATGCTAGTTTCTTGTCGTGCTTATATGACTTTTTCATATTTTCTCAATTCTACATTCAGTCTTTTGTTCAAAATTCTGAATAATGAAAAATAACCAGAGTGTGGTTATAATCCACGTTGGAATTAATCTCCATGGATTTCACCTTCCCAGGACATTGAAGCCTCATTGGCATTTCTCCCTCGGTTTTTGTCACAGTATGTTTATTCAGAGCGCTGTAGTGATATGCAATAGTAAAGAATTTATGGTGATTATAAGCTCCATAGCTCTATATTATACACATGCAAATGTAATTATAACATGAGCCTTCGTATGTTTTCAAACATACTTCAATATAAAATTAAATATTAAGCAAAAAGTAAATCTTAAAATGAACAATCAGAGTAAGGAAAAAGACCCCATTTCGGCTCAACCTCAACACCCAACCCCCAATTCGGCTCACAGGCAATAAACCCCATAAGCTTGCCTTTATTTTAATCTCGTGTACGTTGACCATTAACGACTCTACGGGAAAACCCCCAAATAGCTCACTCTAGTTCAGAGAACCCCAAAATGACTCTTGAAGAAGTAGGTAATAATATTAACTCCACGGAGGAAAACCAAAAGTTCTAAGCACCTTAACCTAACCTAACCCAACCTAACCCACTGAGTGAAAAAATTCTAAGTCTCTTAACCAAACCTAACCTAACCTAACATCTCCATTTAAATTCAGTAGCACCCCACAACAGTCACCGTTTCTCTGTCACTCACTGCCAGGTGCACAACATGTCATGTCACGTGATAGTATGAATGCAAAAAGATTTCTAAACTCCATCCAAATTCAGATAAGCAGCTGATAAACACCCACAACAGTCACCCTTTCCTTGTGTTCGCTGCCAAGTGCACAACACGTCATATAGCGACGCTGCTCATTCACACGAGGCCCACAACACGATGCGACTATCACAGCTCAATAACCCGTCTCCATGTCCAGTGTCATACACACAACACACACACGACACAATATACCTCTTTAGCACAACCTCATACAAGGCTGATAAAAAGGTGATTGTAACCACCTGCACATGTAATGGATAATTACATTTTAAATTGTAATGTGAAAACATTACTTGAGAATCGTATATGTCACATAATCAGGTCAGGGGCCATGGAGGAAAGTCTGCCAAAAACCACAGCCCAGGATGTGTGTGAGCGTGTGAACCTTAGCTAAACAAATGTATGAAAAACATCAACAACCTCCTTCCATAAGAAACCTACTTATTCTCACGGGCTGACGTGGATTAGCCTAGATAAGTTATGTTTGTTCATATACCTGTATCTTTTGATTAGATTTCCTCGCCTATGATTTGTAACTGAATTGTAATTCAGACTTCCTCTCCACCTCTTGTTTCATTCACACATTCAAAAGCCTTCTCTGCAAGCTATCTCAAGATGTAATCTTTTGGAGAATATAAGTATATTTTGCTACTGTGTGTTTCCACGACTTACCCTCTACCCACTGAAGAATATGAATATCGAGTTAAGAGAATATCTTCACAGTTTAACTGAGAGAGAGAGAGAGAGAGAGAGAGAGAGAGAGAGAGAGAGATCATAACCCACTGATGTTCGCTATGCGAACCAAAAGTACCAAACAGGTAGTCCGTTTGGAAACACGGCTACCACTAATACACACACATACACTAATAATCTCGTAAGTTTCGCTGATGCGCGTTAATCCCCGAGACCCGATGTGAAAAGACATTTGCGATTGCTACCGCCGGTATATAAGCTCACGCGATAATATGAATGCGAAAAGATTTCTAAACTCCATTTAAATTCAGATAAGCAGCTGATAAGCACACCCACCATTTCTCAGTGACTCACTGCCAGGTGCACAATATGTCATATCACGATGGTGCGCATTCACACGAGGCACAACACGACGACACGACTATCAGAGCCCGATAATCCATCTCCATGTCCAGTGTCGTACACACCCACACACACACACACACAACACAACACAATATACCGCTTTAGCAAAACTCATATGAGGGGGATGAAAGACGATTGTAACCACCTGCACACACATTCACTGATAATTCCACAAGTTTCCCTGATGTGAGTTAATCCCCGAGAACCAATGTGAAAAGACATTTACGATTGCTACCACCGGTATATTAACTCGAACAGCAGCAAGACCCACATCAGTTCGCTAACAGGCTGCTCTACTCCACAACATCTTCACAAGCAGACATGAATAATTCCACCAGCAACTGCGGCGTTGAAGATTACTGGTCAAGGATTAAGAAAGCAATTCAAAGTTTTTTGGAAAGGGGAATATATATATATATATATATATATATATATATATATATATATATATATATATATATATATATTATATATATAGTATATAAGATTAGCGTAGGAACTAGCTTTATGTCAACATAACCAAGACTACTTCTCTCGAATCTACTCCTCCAAGAGAGGAAACTACACCTTCTGACAGAAATTCACCAAAAAATTTCCTAGTTTCTCTCATCACATCATTCCTACTTGACGAAAGGTTAACTAGGGACACTGGTTTCTTAACGTCCTTCCTTTCTACTGCACAATTTCTCGCTAAATGCCCTTTCCCATTACATCGGAAACAAGTTAATTCTGAACCACTAAATGCCACTTTATTCCTACAAACCTTAGACATATGACCAGGTTTTCTGCATGCATAACAGGAATAGTCACTTTTACTCGCATTGATATTACTAGAACTAAAACCTTTACCGCTTTGTACTCTACCAGACGAAGGATCATTTTGCTTCTTACTAACACTCAAATTATGAGTCAAACTATATTCGTCTGCTAACCTAATTGCTCCTGCAAAAGATACTTCTCGCCTATCTTCTATATAAAGCTTAATCTCAGGGGACATGTTATCTTTGAAGTTTTCTAGCAATACTAAGTTCTTCAAATCATCAAAATCATCAACTTTAGAAGTTAACTAATAAAAAAACAGCCTTTCTAACTTCTTACCATATTCTACATATGTAATATTCTCATCCTTTCTTCAAACTTCTAAATTTCTTACGGTACGCCTCCGGTACTAGCCTATACGCGCTAAGAACAATTTCTTTCACAATATCATAATCATCACATTCCTCCTTAGACATGCAACTATACACAGTAAGCGCCCTACCATACAAAACTGACTGTAAATATAGAGTCCACATTTCTTTAGAAGAACCTACTCTTTCCATTAACTTCTCAAAACACATGAAATATTTCGTTACATCTTCCTCATCAAACTTGGTACTAATTTCAGCACTGCACTCATACCTAAACCATCAGCTCCATTTTCGTTCTCGCCTGTCTGACTGTTACGAGTTCTTTGCCTTAACCGAGCGATTTCCAACTCATGCTTACATTCTTTCGCTCTTCAGCTGCATTACCAACATTTCTCTCTCTTGCTGTATTTTCATTACTTCTCTCTCTTGCTGCATTTTCAGTACTTCTCTCTGAGCCGCTCTTTCATCTCTTGCAGCCGGTCTTTCATCTCTCTCATACTCTTCTCTTTCTCTCCTTTCAACATACTCACAGAGATCATTCTGGTCCTTTCTATATTCTCCGTTTCAATCTGTTACAGTGACAATAAGCCTAGCAAGGTCACCAATAATGTTACGGACACCGAGGTCTGCTACAGGTTCTTAATTATGATAAACAAAAAGGATTCAACACCAATAGTTGAAACTGGGGATACGAATATAGAAAGAAACACAAACAGAACAAAAGTTTATTTACAAGCTTATTAACAAAGATAAATGCAGAATGGTTTCTCCTATTTACATAACATAAATAAAATCTTACAGTATGGGAACTGGGGAAACGGGGCCATAATGAAATACTTGCTGACCAGTTTTGCAGCTGTTGAAAATCAGTACTTGAGGCGACGGCTTCACAAAGGAGAAGTGTAGAACTTCAGAACGTCTTCTGACACCGCACTGCAGAAAGCAATGTCTATTCTTGATACTCGTAGGGCAGGTTACTCCTCAAAACCACTTGTAGGACGTTTCTTCTCTGAACGGTTGCTTAACGTCGGAATATCTCTCTGTCTCTCTCTCCGACTGTGGATGACTTGACTCATTTCTGATTACACTCTCTCGTGCATCTTCTTCCTCTCCTATCTTTCGTCTTTTCCTTCTTCTCTTATCTCTCTCTGATGATCTCATCTCTTCTACTTCCTCAGGCATATATATATATATATTATATATATATATATATATATATATATATATATATATAATACTATATATAGTATATATATATAATATATATATAGATATATATATATATATATATATATATAGTATATATATATATGTGTGTATATATCTATATATATATATATATATATATATATATATATATATATATATATATATATATATGTATAATTATATATATATACATATATATAGATATATATATATATATATATATATATATATATATATATATATATATATATATATATATGTATATATATACTATATATATATATATATATATATATATATATATATATATATATATATATATATATATATGTATATGTATATATATATATATATATATATATATATATATATATATTATATATATATGTATATCTATATATATATATATTATATATATATATATATTATATATATATATATATATATATATATATATATATATATATATATATATATATATATATATATAGATCTGGGTGCGGGGCTGAAAAGGGCGGAGCTTAACCACCGGACATCATCTCGCAACAGGAACTTTTTAGAAGGATCCAGACGCAAAGTTACATCATAATACGCGGCGTTTCTGACGTCGCAACGGCGTGTGCTGAGTTCCATAACACACCCGAGGATTCTCGAACAATCATGAGAACAGATGCCTCCAATGCGTGCGGACAACATGCCTCCTTGCTGCAGACCTACTGATGGAGATGCATTTTCCTTTCCTTTAATATATATTCTTTTTGCTATACCACCGAATTACCATGACAATGATACTAGTTTCTGGTTTTCTCAGAATTCAATTGCTGAAATTTAGTATAAATGTTATTTAAAATATTGGACAAAGCATCAAGATTAACACACATTTCTTATTAACCATAGGATTCTCATATACTTCTACAGACACTACTGCAATTGTATCTACTACTACTGGTTCTACCTGATCTACGTCTCTACTAATAAAGGCTTTTACATATTTACATGACAAATACGAGAATTTCATCTCCTGCCAGGAGTTTCAATCAAATAATTTACGTCTTAATCTTTTTCAGCACCCACCCATGGGCCTGAAAACTGAGCTTTCAGTAGGTTACCTGGTATAGGTAATAAATCTAATACACGATCTCCAGGCTTAAAGATACAAACCTTGGTACTAATGTCATAATTAGACTTCATCACAGACTGACTTTTATGTAAATTCTCTTGAGCAAAATCCCAAGCTCTCCTCAGTTTCCTCTGTAAATTAGAAACATAATCTAATACATTAACTTCAGTTGTCTCTCCTTCCCAATGTTCTCTTACCACATCAAGAGGACCATGTATACAATGGGCAAATACAAGTTCGTAAGTAGAGAACCCAAAGACTCATTAGGTACAGACCGCTCGAAGTATAAGGTTTGCAACGTGCAAAATGTTTTATGGGCTTTTCGACTTCATGTTATACTGTTTAATTACAGTAAAACACATCATATATAAAACTGTTTCTGGGACCTTATATATATATATATATATATATATATATATATATATATATATATATATATTATATTATATATATGTGTGTGTGTGTGTGTGTGTGTGTGTGTGTATCTATATATATATATATATATATATATATATATATATATATATATATATATATATATATATATATATATATATATATATATATATATATATATATATATATATATATATATATAGTATATATATATATATATATATATATATATAATTATATATATATATATATATATTATATATATATATATATATATATATATATATATAATATACTAATATACATATATATATATATATATATATCAATATATATATATATATATATATATAGATATATATATATAGTATGTATATATATATATATATATATATATATATATATATATATATATATATATATATATATATATATATATATATATATACATATATATATATACACACATACATACATATATATATATATATATATATATATATATATATATATACTATATATATATATACTACATATATATATATATGAACTGATCTGTGTAGAAAATTCATGTGTGAGACGTAACGAAAAATCTACTAGATGTTTTGTACGTGTGTGTGAACAGAGAGTAACGAACAGATACCGCTGATTCATCAAATGCCATACGATCGTTGGTTGCATAGCGTTTGTGATTCAAATGAGTGCCATTCATCGAAGACCCTTATTGGTTCCCCTTACGATAATAAGAGACCAATCAGCTGAGGCCTATGACCTAAACCAGTTTAGTTTGAAAAATTAAACCTTGGTAGGGAGTAAGTGGTCGACGGGTCAGGACGCTTCTCAAAGACAGTGGTTGGCGTTTGTCGCCTCAGAATACCTTCCGACTATATAATCAACGTATATATATACATATATATATATATATATATATATATATATATATATATATATATATATTATATATGGGTATGTGTGTGTGTGTGTGTGTGTGTGTGTGTGTGTGTGTGTGTATGCGCCCGTGCGCTCACTATAACGAATCCAGGTAAAAAAAGTCCCAGAAAAAGGTCATAATTATTTTTATGACAAAAAACAGTTTTTGGTAAAATTCCTTATAAGAAATAAAGTAAACTTTATAATATATAATATATATAGCATATATATATATATATATATACTATATATATCGAGCTACATGTCCTTTAATATCTAATTCGCTCTACCTCGGAATTAATATATTTTCATATATGCTTAACCGAAGGGGAATTTTTCTCGATAATAGACTTGCCTGGACCAGGGCAAGTCTATTATCGAGAAAAATTCCCCTTCGGTTAAGCATATATGAAAATATATTAATTCCGAGGTAGAGCGAATTAGATATTAAAGGACATTGTAGCTCGATATATGTATATGAATCACAAAGAATGTGATATGAATATATATATATATATATATATATATATATATATATATATATATATATATATATATGTGTTGTGGTGTGTGTGTGTGTGTGTGTGTGTGTGTATGTATGTATACATATATTACATGGGAAAACCTCCATGTATTTCATACGGTAAGCGTGGACACGAAACGGAAGGCAGACACACACAGGTCTCTCTCTCTCTCTCCGGCAATCACCCCACATCTCTCTCTCTCTCTCTCTCTCTCTCTCTCTCTCTCTCTCCACTTTCTCCATTCTAACAGGTATGAAAATGAGAGAGTTGCATCATAACATAACGTTTATTTACAAGAATAAATCAATTAACTAAGTAATCCAGTCTTACAGACTAACTTAAAACAACTCATTGTCAAGTCACCCAAAAGGTCACACCTTTCCCTGGGAACTCTGTCCCACAGAAATCCAGAACCATCTGCCAAAGATACAGAACACATTCTGGTAAGTACACACACAAGTTTAAAGACAAAGTTAATAAAATGGAACATCTTACAAGATATCAAACAAGCCACCCCTTTGGCTAAAGTAAAGGTAACACTTACCCATTCCCAACCGGGACACTAAAACACTATGTCAAAAAACTCCCCCGGCGAATGCCACGGCATCTTTGCCTATGACTCGAAGCCCTCTGTCAAAATCCCTCTCATAGGCTTGGGTATGAACGCTTTTAACAGAAAGAGGTGCACACGCACATACGAACACACAGTTCGCTAGCGCCTCACGGTTCTAGCTGCATCTAGTTTCACAAAGGCACTTTGGGAAGAGTTCATAAACTGCGTACATTGACTCGACGAACTAAGCACTTTTATCTCACGCCATCCCCTAGCAACTCATTGATCAGCTACCCTCAGGTCGTTACTCTGCCCTGTCCTCCACATTCCACAGGTTACAGAGAATGCACGAACAATATATAATTAATCAAAACCCTATGTCTTACAGATTGCTCGGCCTCGCACCTATATGCTAGCTCCCGCCTAGCAGAATTGCTTATATAATATAAAACATTGGCCGGCTTAAAACAAAATAAGTAAAACTGCACGTCTCTGGCATTATAAAATAAAGTCTTATCACGCTTTAATCTCCCAATAACACAAAACGCATTTTCTCCCATATTTTCTGCATTAGGATTCTTGAATATCCCTCTTCGCTTGTCTGCAAGTAGCTGCACAGACAGCAACAGGCTATAGCAGGCTGTAGCAACTGTAGGAAGACGGAATGCCTCCCTCATCGTAGAAGACTCTCACGGCTTCTTGTAGATCCCCAAAAAACACGCTGTAGAATTCTCTCGATCACCCACGTGGAAATACTTGTAATCACCATGGGCAACATGGCAGCAACCTCACGGCTGGTGGACGTCTTGCTGGCGTCGGTGAACTTTTGGGCGTTAGTATGTCAGTCAGGTTCTTTGGTCAATCTAAGAAAATTACCAACATACTACCTCTATCAAACAACGATCTCAAAAAGGTCAGAAATACTAACTGAACGTCTCCCAATTAACTCCCTTAAATATGACTACTAAAATGATAAGTCATCATCACAACTCTCTAAGAAAAAAACACATCAAGTTCTCCAATTCAATTCTCCAAACTCGCACAATCAGCACACACACAACTCAGAATCACAGCAACTCCACGGAATTCTGCACTCACACTTCGAACTCGAATGTGCTCACAAGAAAAAAAAAATGAAAAAATTCGTAACAAGCTCAAGAAAGAAAAGAATCACGTAACACCCAGACCCAAAAATGTTCTCTCAATGCTCTGATATTACAGCAACTCACAAAATCAGCAAAAATCTCCAACTTTTAACAGCAAAAACCCCTTTACTGCTCAATAATTAATCACAATGAGACTTAATGTCAAACTCCCATTACGTAAACAGCAACCCCAGAAAAATCACACCTCCCGGTAAAATCAAATCTCCGTCCAAAAAAAGAGAAATGTTATTTAAGCTCAATCCCAATCATATCTCTCATAGGAAAAGGAAGAAAAATAATAATAAAAAAAAAATAATCACAAGTAGATTTCCCCAATCACAAAAATACATAATACATGTATAATATGCATAACTCCCGCGTTTTCCCCAAGAAATGCTCCATGTAAAGTTATGGAATTTGCCAGAAAGCAAACTCTCATACATGCGCTTTCGTGAAATGCTATAGCCACATTTCCCAGATATTGCAAAAATTCTGATCTATCACCATCAGAGGAAAAGAATCAGCACACGCTCATCACATCGCTTGTCAGCAGAAAAATCTCCTGCGGACGCATGTTCAAACAACAGCACAAAAATTGTCTAGTCAGACACATAAGTTTGGAAACTCATGATTCTCAAGAAAAAAAAAGGTCTAACTGACACATTTCACAGAATTAACTCCAGGATATGACTAATGTGTTCAAAAATTTGTCTCGAAGACTTATTCTCTCAACATGACTTTTCCCCAATTATATTTCTCCAAGAATAACACACTTGTGAACATGAAAAATGCACACACATCTCCAAATAACTCGTAATGCAGTAATGCCCACTTCTCTCTAAATAGACACGAAACCAAAAAAGAGAACCACAGAAATCTTCTCTTTGCTCAAAAAAAAACTCCATAACCACAAAAAAAAGGTCACCCGCCCAAGATTAATTCCAACTCCATTATGAGACATCATATCAATAATAACACCACTCCGGTTATAGAAAATATTTCCTCCATTTGTTATAACCACCCCTTATATCATTCTCTTATTTCTCAAAGCACCTGTCAGTAAAAAAGACACCACTCCAGGATAGAGAATCACCATCTATTTTCGGGGGCAAATACAAATATTTACCTCTATTTTCACAATACTCCATGTGGAACAAAACAAGGCTCCAAATAAATATATATCCCTCCCAAAAAAATGTGCACTCAGGCAACTAACTCACTACTCACAAATATTGCCCATAATCTCCAAATATGTGTCTCCATTTGCAACAAGATGGCTGCAAATAATTGAACTAACATAGCTCTACCACATTGGGCAAATATCAAAAATGGCCAAAAAATATATATCTCCCATATATTATATCTCAAATATACTCCCAAAATAATATATACCTCCAATTATCTCTCCAAATATTTTCACAATAACTCATGTTTAGTAAAAACTATAAAAACTCACTCCATTTTAGCATAACTGCTAAAAAAACAAAAAAAAAAGGGCAAAAACTCGGCAAATAAAAACGTCTAGAAAGTTCTAGAAAAAATCACCAATGTGCCCCCACAGGTCTTATACAGAACTCCAAATTCACAGTGTCTAAGCAAAGACTTCCCCATATGCACTACGACATAAAGCCATTAGAAAACTTAACCAAGTTCCTATCTCTCACAAAGTTGTCACAAATACAACTAATGTATTGTGCAAGAAAACTCACAATTTTCTGGAACACAATATCCAGAGCAAAAAAAAAATGTATTTGCCATTATGTATGCAATCAAAACTGCAAGAAAATCTCCCATATATTACTCTATAGCATCAAATAGCTAAAACACGAAACACGTTCCCGAACAATGACTCTAAGTCACGAACTGGAGATAACATTCACACTACTGGAGAAAAAAAAAACAATTCAAAATTCACCCATGTAAAAAAAAAAAACTTGTGTCAGCGATGGCTAACTTCCAAAAAAAGGAGAAAAAAAAAAATCATCGGCACCATTAACTATCTCCCGTAACTCACTAGATGTCAAGCAATTATCCTGCTGAACTCATAAAAAAAAGAAAAAAAAACTAAAACAATGTGTTGTTAGTTCTTCCCATAATCACAAAAGATTTCCACCTCCCTTGAACAGCATAAAAACACCCACCCGTATTAGTATATAAAAAAATCAGTATCAGAAATATCATTATCACAAAATCACCAAAAAAAGAAAAAAATTGCTATCATCAAAATCATCAGTATCAGTACAAAAAAATATCACCAATGTTTAATGCTTGTCCATTCTCCAAAATTCAGCACAAAATTCAGCAAAATCCCACACAATTCACCAAGATTCAGCCAGATTCATAAGATTCAGCAAACTCATCCCCGTAATCACTGAAATATCTCCAAAGTTACAAAAACTCACAAATAATTAACTACAAGACTTCTCCCATTAATTCATCGTAATAATTCTCCTTGAATAATTATCTGTATAATTATTGAATAATCTCCATGAAATATCTCAAAATCTCGTAAAACCATTCTCCCGTAATGATAATTTATACTTAGGCAAACTCCCGTGGACACCTCTCAAGTATAATAATTATTAATAATAACAATAAGAATAACTCTCCAAAAACAATAATTCTCTCGCAAACGGGTGAAATTCAAATAGCATACAACAGTATTGCTGAATCCTATGACATACAATTCTCCAGCATGCAACACCATGACATAACACCATTGCCCACACACACAGATACACACCAATCATCGGCATTTCAAAGTAATTTCTCCAACACAATAAAAAAAAATAATCTGTGTATCCCCCTTATATTTGTGTCTTTCAAGGCACAAAAGAAACATATAACACATCCGTGCATGTTACTACTTCTCCCCCTCATTTTCGTAAAAAGAAAAATCTCTTTCATTTCCTTTTTCTCTTCATCCAAGAGAGAAGAAAAAAAAATATCTTTTTTCAAAAAAAAAGACTCTACGGGCATTTCACTTCATCAACTATCAATCCAAGCCTGATATCTTAGCATCCAATGTCAAGCCAAATCCATCTCCAACACTAAGAAAAAAAAAGGAAAAGGGGCGAATTCACCCACACTGGAGAGAAAAGAATTTTCTCCCCCCCTGAGAAACAACCCCTCAGTCAAGCGGCAAGAACAGGCCCGAGGCCATACCAAGTACCCAATCTCGCAATACCCTCCCCTGCACTATCTCACGAGTGAGGCTAGTGGTACCCATGCAACTAACCTCCCAAGGGATGCCCGTACACTCGCAATGCAAGGCGCCTCTCTGCAGAAATTTGCTGAGCCCTTAAAAATTGTGGCCGCTCTGTCACTAAGCCAAAATCTGCTTATATAAGCACAGTTCCCATGCATAGAAAAATACACTCCTATGTTTTAAACAAAGACGAATGCATACGTCTATTATAAACACGTGCAAATAAAGAAAACACGTCACTATGGACAAAGACAAGAAAAATTATTGACCTCATGAACCAATCCCATTTCCTGCAAATATTTAAACAAAAACCCACTCCTTTTTGATAAACAATAGTTTCTTTAACACTCACCACTCCATAATGGGAAAAAAGAACTCGAAAAATTCTTCGTAAAAAAACGCGTAAATCTCGTCGGCACAATACAAACGCGACCGGTTGAGATGACCACTAGTAACACTCACTTACAAATAAACTAGACTGAGTTGCTGTCTCACGACTCCCACCCTGAAGAATCTTGGTACCGAGCAATTTGATGACCCAATAAGAAAATCTTTCCTCATCCCCCGCCCCCCATCTCACGGACGGACCATTTTCTCTACCCCTTTTTTCTAACTGGCCAACCATCTCTACTTGGCGTTTCTTAGGCATAAAAAACAAAAAAAGAAAGAAGACTTTCTATATCCCCTTTTTAACCGCTGGACACCCACTATTACATGGAAAACCTCCATGTATTTCATACGGTAAGCGTGGACACTAAACGAAGGCAAGGACCCCCACACAAACAGGCTCTCTCTCTCTCTCTCCCGCAATCACCCACATCTCTCTCTCTCTCTCTCTCTCTCTCTCTCTCTCTCTCATCCACCTCTTTCTCCATTCTAACAGTAATGAAAATGAGAGAGTTGCATCATAACATAACGTTTTTTAATTTTTACAAGAAAAAATCAATTAATTAAGTAATCCAGTCTTACAGACTAACTTAACAACACGCATTGTCAAGTCACCCAAAAGGTCACACCTTTCCCTGGGAACTCTGTCCCCACCGAAATCCAGGAGAACCATCTGCCAAAGATACAGAACACATCTGGTAATACGTACACACGTTTCAAAGACAAAGTTTAAAAATGGAACATCTTACAAGATATCAAAACAAGCCCCACCCCTTGGCTAAAGTAAAGGTAAACTTACCCATTCCCAACCGGACACTAAACACTAGGTCAAAAAAACTCCCCCCCGCGAATGCCACGGCATCTTTGCCTATGACTCGAAGCCCTCTGTCAAAATCCCTCTCATAGCTTGGGTATGAACGCTTTAACAGAAAGAGGTGCACACGACATACGAAACACACAGTTCGCTAGCCGCCTCACGGTTCTAGCTGCATCTAGTTTCACAAAGGCACTTTGGGAAGAGTTCATAAACTGTCGTACATTGACTCGACGAACTAAGCACTTTTATCTCACGCCATCCCCTAGCAACTCATTGATCAGCTACCCTCGGGTCGTTTACTCTCCGCCCTGTCCTCCACATTCCACAGGTTACAGAGAATGCACGACAATATATAATAATCAAAACCCTATGTCTTACACATATATCCAACAATTACTGTTGATCTAAGATGAATCCTCGCTTGGTTCCAAAATAGGATAACAATAAAATAGAAAACATTCATTTTTATAGATTAAAAACCTTATAAGTACGTATGGAATAAAAGCCAACCCCGTGTACTGAAAGTTATTCAGCAAAGTATATTGCCATGTAATGCTTGTTCTTTTCGTTATCTCAGGGAGATATGAATAAACACAGCAAAAGTAAAACTACAATGGCTTATTGTTTGTTCCCTACTTGACCTATCAGAGGATTAGCGTATCCAGGTGGCCGACTATGGAGAGCGATTATAGGCTTATAAGATCACCGCACTTTTGTAAACAACTTGTGTTATGTCTATAGTTGAATATTGCTTGCGTAGATCTAACCCTTTCTGCTGCTGTCCGCAGCCGAATTTTATGTAAACAATAATTGACGTCAGTTTCGATCCGCACGTTTCTAGATACAACCTTGGTCAGCCAGAGCGCAAGGTTTGGGTATTGAGTCACCACTGTGATGTTACGGCGCGCCCTGGTCTCTCACACAACGGTTAACCAAACAATATGCTACACCATATTCGTAAGGGTAGACGATAGGACTTGCTGTGTGCCCATATATCTTTTTTATTCATTCATTCTTCCATTGGTAATGCCAAGTAACTGTGGCAGTATTTGCTGTTCTAATACAACGTGAAAAAACGAAAAACTCTAATATAAAATACCATCGTTTTCCAAAAGAAAAATTCAAAATACAAAGACCACTGGGTTTACATACCTGTTGTCGTGCTGACAGAATTAACGTCTGTTCTCTGGTGTTCCCCATTTAATCAAATTAGTAAAATAAAAGTTTATTGGCATTTCTTTTTCCTTAATTATGAAGAGTGTATTTCAGCTTCTAGCATACGTGAAATACTTAGTAAAAAGAAAACAGACCATGGGCTTGCATATAAGATCAACGAATGCATTTAAATAAATAACCGGGTCACAAGACAGCGCATTAAATAAATAGCAGTGCAAACAGGTGTTTTGTCATTGTGCCAATGCAGTAAAATACTTAAGCGAAAGGAGACTGTTGAAGTGTCAAACAACTGAACCGTGGATCCGCATAACCTTACATTTAGGCTGAATATACAGTAGATTTTTTGTATGGCTTCCAGGAGTTTCACACTATTTCAACTGGAATAAGTTTAGCTTTGTATTGAAAATAAATGATTATAGCAAGTCACTTGTAAATGTTTGTTTAATTGCCGAAAATATAACAGTCCCCTTCCTTGGATACAATATTAATTAGTTATATTATTTTTATATAAAAAATGTTTAGAAGTTCAATATATATATATATATATATATATATATATATATATATATATATATATATATATATATATATATATATATATATATATATATATAAGAGAATACCACAAGAAAATGATTAGTCAGAAATCCAAGCGCTTTCGTCTTTGCTAATGAAATACAATTGGAGAGAAAGGTCTCAGGTGCACAACAAGATCAAGAATACTAGATGGTTAATTGTCAAAAGGGTAATAATTAAAAGAGATATCCAGGATTATCGGGTATCCCCACGGTCCACAAACTAAAACAGATTTGACCCTAACCGAAATTAAAAATATCTTTACAGTCCCAAACATGTAAAAGCTGAATATATTAATTTTGCTGCTTATTATTTCTCTACAACTTTTTAAATTATGAATCATTCAAGTTGAAATAAACCAAAGACTTTAAATTTAAAACATTTCTATATTTGACTTGATGAAACAGATTCAATGATATTCCTTTTAACTGTGTCATTGTAATGGGATTAAGGCTCTTGCTTGACTCCAGTTAATAGGGATGATCTAAATCTCTCATATGTACGAATAATGCATTCGATATTTGCGCAGTTTCCACAGAATACTGGTGCTGTTTTTGAGACGTTGTGAAAGAGAATTTATTTCCGTCTGTCCGTAATAGACTTTATTACAACCTTTTTGCAAGGAATTTCATATATGCAGCCTGGAAGATCTTTAGGTAGTTTTTGATTACTAAAACTCTGACATTAATATTACTGAAAACATAAAATTCTAGGAAATATCTAAAACCTTTCATCATAGGGTAATTTTAGAATGTTATGCTTACTAAATTCAAGTTTATCATTATTTGAATAAAATATTTTTCTAACTCTCTTCCATGCCTCATCTAACAAAAGTCCTTAGTATTTAAGTTTCAATGCAATATCATAATATTTTAATTTCATGTCAATAAACTGCGGCTACAGCACGTAAAGCCCTTAGGAAACATCCCCGGAAAACAAAAACAGAGAATTTAACATTTTGATGGTGATTGGAGTATAATGACAAAAAGAGGCAATGTTAGTTTGATTTCCGAAAGACTGAAAAGGTGAAAATTTCTATAATTTCTATGGACAGTTACATCAGAAATTCAAAATTACAATTTCTTTCTTCCTCTACAGTAAATTTTATAGAAGGCCCTAAATTATTGCGATTGTTAAGGAATTCATGGAGATTTTCGTGAACTGGCCAAATACAGAAAATATCCACATACCTAAACCATATAACTTTTTTGGTTTTTGGGGCAAAATCCTTGGGAAGAGTTTTGTCTCTAAAAAAAAATTCCATGTAAGTATTTTGCTAAGGACAGGAGATAAGGATTTACCCATAGCCATGCCATGGGTAATCCCTTATTTCCCTTATATATATATATATATATATATATATATATATATATATATATCTATATATATATATCTAATATATACTATATATATATATATATATATATAATATATTATATATATATTATATATATATATATATATATATATACTATATATATATATATATATATATATATAGATATATATATATATATATAGTAAAAATGATCTGTTACAACAAGATTTTTTGTTTTTTTTCCATCTAATAAAAGGAGCCGTAAAAACGGCAAAAATATAGAGAGAAAATACATATCCCAGAGACTGCTGTCTCCCTCTTCAGTCTCTGGAAACAGTATTTTCTCCCTATTTTTGGCATTTTTATGGGCTCCTTTTGTATATTTGTTCACTCGTTGACGGGCCATTCCCCGCCATTTTCCTCTCATACGAGAGAAGCAGTAAAAGGGAGAATTTGAACGAATGCAAGCTTGGCGGGCCCTATCCAGAGCTCACCAAACACCCACCTATCCTAGGCCAGCCTACTCTCCCCAGGCCTCTTACATTCAGACGCCACCACAAGACAACAGCACCAACTTGGTATCCCCCCCCCACAAATGGGGAATTGTGATGTAAGTCTAGGCTTAAGACAAAAGGGACCAAGAGTTAGTGACAAGTAGAAAAACCCTCCAATGGAAGTAGCCCTCCACTTTTGAAGGATGAGGGGTAGCTGGTCGAAAGTGGTGGGTAGCCGTCTTCACGTAACAAGAGTCTACGAAGCAGACGTTTTGTTACCTGCCCTCCGCCCTTCCCTGAGAAGCAACTGTCTCAACCCTCAACAAGGTAGGGTGTCTGTTGTATGTGAACCTCGTATCCTCACCTATCTTTCCTCCTCCCCCATGTTAACATCCCATCCTTCCCTCCTATCCGTATAGAAAGAAATCCTATCCACCAAACCCTTGTTCCTCTCTCTCCTATCCTCCCAACTGCGGGAAGAGGTGGCGTAATTTGGCGTGTTTTAGCAGATTCGCAATACGATGAGGTAGCAGGAAGGGAACTGGCATTTCTCATCTATGAAATCAGCAACAGTCCTAACCAAAAAGATACACAAAAGCATTCATAAGATATATTAGAAGGATATAATCCTTCAAACTGGAACAAATCTAATGAAAACATCTTGAAAATAATTGAAGAAGTTCCAAATAAATCCAAGTGGTCAAGAGACTCATAAGAAAATATACATAAAACCACATATTCCGACAAAGAAAATGAATAAGGTGAATCTTGTGAATATCCTAATTGATGCATTAGGAAAAATGAATGCCAAAAGCATGCAAACTGTGTAAGGTTTGGTATAGCATAGTCAATCCACAAAACCTAATCAGAAAAATGTGCTGCATGCAACATTCCGACCCATCCACAGTGTGCTGAGGTAATACAAGATTTGAGAAAAGATACAAGAATTTTTTGTTCAACATGTCTATCATGGATGACAATGTTATTAAATCAAGATTGAATGTACAAAATAGTTGAGGATGAAGAAGAGGAAGAGGAAGAAGAAGAAGAAAAAGAAGAGAAGAGGAAAACGGAAGAGAAGTAAACAAAAATGAAATGACAGAAAAAAATAAGGAAAACAAAGAACAAGATAAAAGTATGGATGCAGAGATACTCATTGATACTACATATGAGGCAATAAAGCAGCATACCTACGAAGAATAATTACGATATGACAACAGAAAGCAAATCCCGAAGAGGCTCTACCCAGATCTACACAATGACGGGAAAGAGGAAAAAATAGACAAGAAAGACAAAATCTGCAACCTTTTGAAAAGAGGGAATTGCAGATTTGGAGAAAGATGTTACTACAAACATCCTAATATATGTCAAAACTATGAAATATATGGTAAAATGTGCATACTTAGATGGATATGGGATGATTGCAGAGATCTGCATGCATCCAAAATATGTAAAAAACCTAAAAGAAGGAAAAGGATGTAAGTTCGCAAAAAATGCAAATATATGCACCCTGTAGCCATGATCATAATCAAATAAATAACCAACCAAGTAATAAAATCCAAAATGAAGAAAGAAACAATAAAGAGAGAAATCAAGAATATCAGGTAAAGAGAAAAAGCAACCACCAATGAGATATGCAGAGTGTCAGCAAAAATTTCAAAGCATCAGCTCCGAAATTCTACTCAAGAAGATATAACTGTATTTATTATGCAAGAGGATATTGCAGAAACGGAGAAAATTGCAGATTCAGACACAAAATGAATAATTATGATGAAGGAAGATCAAATATTATGGAAAAGTTGGATTTTTTAATGTCAGAATTTCTGGAAATGAAAAAAAAGAACAACATACCAGAACAGGAAAGAGACATGGGAAAATCCTTATTACTACCATTATTAAATGAGGAGAAAACACGCAAACCATCATAGTGATGAATGCGCAGGGTTTAGTTACGAGTAACTCAAAAAGAAAAATAGAGTACTTAGAAGAATAACTAACCCAAAATGAAAAGAAAATAGATATAATGAATATAAGTGAAACCTGGTATTCCCAAGAGACTGGGAATGATGATCAAATAAAAGGGTTCCAAACTTATAGATCAGATAGAAAAAAATAGGAATCAAGGGGAACCGCAATATATGGGAAAGGGAGACAAAAAACAAGGAAAAAATATATGAGAAATATAGTAACTCAGAATGTGAACTAATAGCGTAGAATTTGAATCTGAAAAATTGATGAACATAGTAATATATAGACCTCCTAATACTAAAGAGTTTGACTTAATAATTGAAAAATTGGATGATGATATGTAGAAATCACAAGGATTGGACTATTCTCCTATCTGGTGACTTCAACTTTCCCTTTCGTAGAATGGAAAGAACGAATAGGAGATTGTGGTTGTACTTATACATATAAAAAAGAGAGTAATAGTAGTGCAGAAGATAAGAGGCAATTTGAAAAGCTATTAGATATGCTACTAGAATTACACATTCAACAAATAAATCACCTGCCAACAAGAAAGGAGGACCTTTAGACCTAGTATTTGTGAACGAGATGAATTATGTTAAAGAAATAATAGTTTATAATGCGAATATTTCAGACCATAATGTCATAGAATTAACAGTTCATTCCAAAGCAAGTGAAAATAGAGATAAGCAAGAAAATGAAAAAGTGGGAAGGATATGGAAAATACAACTTCTACAGTAAAAATATATATAAAATGGTCAGTAAATTAATGAAGAATTAAACAAAGATGGGATAACATTTTCGTAAGTGATGACATAAGGGTAAATACGGAGATATTATATAAAATATTGGAGAAATAGTGGAAAAATATATACCGAAGAAGAAAAGTAAACATCATTCATGCATACCAAGAGACAGAAGGATCTTGTTCCAGAAAATCAGAGAAAGTGGAAAAAAGGTCTTGCAAAAGAAAAAAATGCATGGAAAGATTATAGAACTAAAAAGTAAGATAGAAAATGCAGAACAAAAGATTATACAATCAAAAAAAGAAAATGAAAAACGGGACTTGGAAGAAAAAACCTATTCAAATATCAAGCAAAACCCCAACTATTATACTCATATGCGAAGAAGATGAATAAAAGAAGAATAGAAATAGGCCCTCTGAGAATTGAAGGGAGATTAACGAATGAAAAAAGGAAATTTGCAACATACTGGCAGAACGATATAAGAGAGAGAATTCACCCCTAGAATAGATAATGAAGATAATGATATAGAAGTAAGGAAGGAAATAGTGAATATTTAGCTGACATAGAAATTAATGAAGCTGATATTGTGCAGGCAATTAATGAAATTAAAAATGGAGCTGCTGCAGGGCTGGATGGAGTCCCTGCTATTTGTTAAAGAAAGTAGTTCATTCTATCGCAAAGCCACTTGCAATATTATTAAGACAAAGTGTAAGATACAGGCAAGATTTATGATGAGCACAAATTAGCATATATCACCCCTACTTTCAAAGTGGATCAAGACTAGAGGCAAGTAATTATAGGCCTGTGAGTCTAACATCACATATATGAAAGTGTATGAAAAGAAAGGTAATGAAGTAAAAATATTATGAAACATTTAATAAAAAATAATTTGTTTAATATAGGACAACACGGTTTTCGTACCCGGAAAAAGTACACAAACCCAACTGTTAGTCCACCGTGAGAACATATTCAAAAATATGAAAAGCGGAAATGAAACAGATGATGGTTTATCTAAGACTTTGCAAAAGCTTTTGACAAAGTAGACCATAATATATTAGCAAAGAAATTATGAAAACACAATATCGTAGATAAAGTAGGAAGATGGTTAAAAGATTTTTACACAACAGAAAACAGATAGTTATTGCAAACGATGAGAAATCGGATGAAACCAAGGTAATATCCGGTGTGCCACAAGGTACGGTGCTAGCTGCAATATTGTTTGTTATTATGATTGAAGACATAGACAGTAATGTTAAGGATTCGGTAGTGAGTAGTTTCGCTGATGACACAAGAATAAGTAGAGAAATTACTTGTGATGAAGATAGGAACGCTCTACAAAGAGACCTTAACAAAGTATATGATTGGGCAGAGGTAAATAGGATGGTATTTAAAAACTCTGAAATAAATTTTGAAATCAATAAATTATTGGGAGACAGATTGAAAGCTATTATGCATATAGGGGACCAATAAAATGAGACAATCACAATAAGGGAAGCAGTTAAAGACCTTGGTGTGATGATGAAATAGGAACATGTTTATGCAATGGAATCAAATAGCAAATTCGTTGGCAAAATGTAAAGCAAAAATGGGAATGTTGTTAACGCACCTTCAAAACAAGAAAAGCTGAACACATGATTATGCTTTATAAAACATATGTTTTCGTAGTCCACTTGAATATTGCATTATGATATGGTACCCACACTATTCAAAGGATATTGCACAAATGAGGAGTGTACAAAGGTCCTTTACAGCTAGAATAGAAGAAGTTAAGGACCTAGACTACTGGGAAAGACTCAATCCTTAAAAATTATATAGTCTATAAAGGAGAAAGAGAACGCCTACATGATAATTCAGGCATGGAACAGATAGAAGGAATAACCAGAAAAATTCATGGAACTAAAATATCAGAAAGAGCAAGCAGAGGTAGATTAATAGTGCCCCAAAAAACTATTACCAGGAAAATAAGGAAAGCACACAAGGACATTAATCCACTACCCACCAGCATCGATAATGCGCGTCTATTCAATGCGTTGCCAGCTCATCTGAGGAATATATCAGGAGGGTGCGTAGATGTGTTTTAAGAAATAAGCTCGACAAAATAAATAGCTAAACTGCATCCCAGACCATCCAAGATTTGAATGATGCAAAATATACGGAAGATGTACTAGCAAACTCCTCTGGTAGACATTATTGAGGCGCCTCACACTGAGGGACCTGGGGCACCGAACGAACTGTAGGTCTGTAAAGGTAAGGTCTCGTCTAATTCCCCTTACCCACCCTGAATGTAATCTCTCTTCGATAATGTCTAAGCCTTAAACCATTATCTGATATAGCTGCTGTCATTTGTAAATTAATTTATCAGACTTCATTGCTACTTCAATAGTATAAATTAAATAAATTGTATAAAGTCCAAAAGTGCTGTGCAATTGAATGGTAAGTGAATTAGGAATTTCTGCATATAGCTCTTTTTAATTGTCAAAAAATTTTTTTCCTTCCAGTGGATGAGAGTATTTTTTGCTGAAAACTTCCACATATGGTTACGATATATAGTAAACCTCTACACCACTCCAGAGAGAAGAACCCCTTGCAGCTTCAAGCTTCAGCAGTTGACCAATGGTTTAAAGTTAACCTGGTTTTATTTATAGATAATACTCCCATTGACTCCATTTTGTTATTACATTTATACACGTAATTTTTAAATACATTTATTGCTGGGTACTTATGGTCTCTATGCCGGCTGGCGACCTCCAAACTTCCTCTTTATATATATAAATTATGATACTCGTATGCGAGTAATAAACAAGGCAAAAGACTCGCCCATATGATAACAACTGGCCAGTGGCCACCCAAGGGCCAGGATTCGCTAAGATAGTTAATTGAATCTGTTTTAAATAAAAATCCCCCTTCTATCTTTGGGACTAAGACGAAACTTTAATTTCCATTTAAGTAAATTATTTTTACAACTGAGTTTGAATCGTGGAAGCACAACAGCCAAGAAAACTTTGATATTCGTTAAAATTCTTTGGGTGATTGTGTCTTTCCTTTCTGTTGCAATTTCTTTTCATGGCCATCACCCCTCTTACAAATTTTTTGTTATTGTTGAGCGATCTAGTAATCATTTAGAGATATTAGCAAAATGACCACCACTGAGGTCAGGCTATACTGGAATTGGGAGAAAGGCTCGGCTATGAGGGAACAAGAGTTGCAAGTATTTGTCCAAGAAACTCAGAACGAAGCCAGGGAGAGAAGGAAGGAGGAACAAGAAAGAGAAGGAACCTGCAAGAGAAATGAATTAAAGATGAGGGACAAGCCATCTAATGGTACTTCTCTAACTGGGCCAGGCTCCCCATCCTTGCCTGTCCATACTATCATTCCTCAGTGGGATGATAAGGATCCTGTAAGTTGGCTTAACAAAGTAGAGTTAGTGTTACAGCATGTGCTGTGGCGGTGGAGATGAAGTCTCTACTTCTGGCCAAGCATATGTAGGGAAAAAGGGAAGGCTGCTCATTCTGCCTTAGACCGTTTGAGTCAAAAAAGGAGATTTTGAGGCTGTCCGGAAAAGGACGGTTTAGAGGGCCTACTAGCTGAGCCCCGAACACTGCGCCGTCAGTGGCGTGAACAGCCAAAGCCGCCCACTACGCAACCGTGTGGGCTCTGGGCTGGGTCTTTCAGAAGAATAGGCTCTACACCCTCTGGCTTGGGGCTACAAAAGTGCACTACCATCGAGGACCTCCACGAGGTTCTCCAGATTGAGGATTTCATAGGAAAGCCCCCACCATAGTTCTCCCTCTACATTAACAGAAGCCAGCCACTTTAGGGCTTGCTGTGAGTATGCTGATGATCCGAGCTCGTCCTGCATAACTCAGGTCCCAGCACACTGCTCGACCCACCTCTTCTGCTCCAGCTGGCATGCCTAAGCCCCAAGCAAAATCAGATTCTTCCACCAAATGCAGCCATTGTGGTAGATCAAATCACACATGCAGGAATGCCAGGCAAGCAGGCAACACCAGCAGCTGCACCCTCCAGTGACCGAGCCCAATAAGCCTAAAACCTGAGGGTTGAGGTCCAAGAAGGGACTATTCAATGTTCATACTGCAAGGCTTGCAACACACAGGACACATTTAGAAATGGTAGGTTTGTCTCAAACGAACTCCAGCCACTCTCTCAGGTCTTCCTCACCATCTCCGCTCGAGATCCCACAGTCCCTCACTTGAAGGTAACATCCTACCACAGTTAATCCGAGCCTTTGAGGATAATGGTGCGGACGTTTCCCTGATCTCAAGGCACCCAGGTGCCTGGTGGTGCCCCAAGTTTCTGGAGGATGAAGTATGACTGTCAGGTGGGGATTGATGGGGTAACCGAGACCTACCTACTGTTGAACTGAGGGTGACCACACCCCTTGTCAGCCAACAGTGCCGGTTTGGATTGTAGTGATGTAGCCCATGAAGGTTACGACCTTCTCCTAGGCCCCCCCCCCAAGACCTTATCCCTGCAAGTGCAGGGCAGCTTCAAAACCTCTAAGGATGAAGACTATTTGAGTCCTTTAAAGGACACCCAGTGTCTGAACAAGTTTCAGAAGTGCCATCAATTCAAACGACCGAAGTCCCTTGTATTTCCAGGGGAAGCCATCGCTGTTTCCCAAGGCACAGAGGCCAGCAACTACAGATTTCAAAACAGGAAAGTACTGCTCCTCAGAGCAACACCAGTCACATCGCTCAGTTTAGTAGTTACTGGACTAATGGCCATGGATATAACAAAGTTAACCAACAATGTTTCACAACTTACTGAACAGTTCATTGACACTGTGGGTTCTAGGCTATACTCTCTTGTGGAAGAGGCCAAGGGCAAAGCAATAAGAATGAAGTTTAAGCGACAAGTGGAAGCTGCTATCAGTAAGAGTCATGCAAGCCCCTCACTTTTGTCTCAGAATCCAGTGCCTATCAATTGTAGTGGTACACCTTTTGCACCATCAGCACTCCCTAATCAGCACATTGAGCATCCCATACAAACTGCACTTCAGTCAAGTGCTAACTACCTCTCTCAGTGCAGCGGAGAAGTCACCAGTCATCTAGATCACCTTCCACAGGTGGTTATAGTGGGGGAGATCATTGCCTTTTGTGCCATTTGACGCCTCCCAGCCACCTCTAGGTTTCTTCCCCAGAGTTCTCTTATGAAAGCTCCTCTAAACATCCCGGGCCTTTCTGCCTCATTTCATCCCCTCTCTTCTCCTCTAAGGTGGGATATTCAGTATGCATCTCCCTCCAGAGCAGCCTGTAGATTTCACAGGTCACATAGCCCAGGGTCCAAAGGGAGGGCTTCTCTCCAATAGTGCCAGTGACGGTACGGCACGAGAAAGGGACAGGCTCTTCTACACAGCCTGAAGAAGGAACTATCGCTCTAGTCCCAGAACCAGATATTGACTGGCCCTGGTGTGCCAGTCAATTGAACTTCCTTCAAAGCAACGAAACTATGGTACCTCC
>NC_061101.1:46621341-46628841 GCF_015104395.2 Macrobrachium nipponense
CAACCTTCTAAAGAATTTCAGAGTCCCTCCTTTCTGAAGTAAGGGGCACACTTCACTCTGAGTTTTCTGTAATTATCATGTAACAGTGATGATAGTTTCTGCTGAAGATTACCATATTTAGTATTACCTCAAATGGAAAATGCAAATAATGCAAAATTGGGTCTATATAAAGGAAAACAGATATCCATCCAAGGACAACAAAAAATTCCTCTCTCTTTTGACAAGACATATTTAGAGTAGTTAAAAATACATGAATGTCCATTTATCCAAAGTAGGAGCACAAATCCCCAAGATTTCAATTTTCTCTGGGTACGGGCTTGAACATCAGTGACAGATTTGTTATACCTTTAAAAACAGCTTCTTAAAAATAATCAAATCAATCATGGATACAAAGGTAATAGTTGTTCCCGCAGTTGTTGACACGTCTGTATATATGTATATATATATACAAACCAGCATCAGCAGGGGGGGTCCAACAAACACATAAAAAAAGGGCCATATTTATTACAAGAGACGTTTCGGGGCACATTATCTGAAGTCGTAGGTTTTGTGTCAAGTTTTGGTCATTCGTTTCTTCTCCTTCTCCTTTGGATGGTTTGGTGAGAACTGTTCTTTTTTACTATATACCTTTTAATTTGTATTAATTTTTTAATTTTTTGTATTTATACATTTTTTTTTGTCCTTAACTCAATCTTTTTTATATAAAAAATCATGTTTTTTAAACTTTAACGTATTTATGTTGTTCTTAACAGATTGAAGATGCACATAGATAAATGTGCCGAAACGGTCTCTTGCTAGTAAATATGGCCCTTTTTGATGTGTTTTTTGGACCCTGCTGAATGCTGTTTGATATCTTCTTCTGGAAATCCTTTGATATATAATATATATATATATATATCATATATATATATATATATATATATATATATATATATATATGTATATATAGTATATATATATATATATATATATATATACATATATATATATATATATACATATATAATATATAAGCCGAAAACCACCTAAAATTCTGAGGTTTTTAATCAAGTTTGGAAGGAAAAATATCATTAAATGTGATATTTATTACATAATAACCTTTAAATATATCGAAGTAACGTAGTTACAAACAATTTGTGCGGGAGAACAAGGCAATTCACGTAGATCGTAGGGCGTTTTTCCTTCGTCCAGCTTCGCTCGCTGTCTGTAAAGAAATATCAGGAAGATAGTAAAAATTAAAGAAGCTATGGCATTTGTGTAGAAGAATATACCCATAAGAATAATAACCCACTTAAATTACCTTACAATTGAGCAACTGAGGTTTACATTAGTATCAGGAAGAAAGAAAAACAGGGGCCGATACACCGAAACCAAACAATCCTGAAAATGAACGGTAAACCTAATATAAATTTGCTCGGTCGTAATATGGGAGTCAATCTGTCCTAAATATAACCACTCGAAACAACATTAATGTATTAGAACGATTCTCCTACCCCAAGTGTTAACAACGTGAATTTATGAATAAGCTGAGTTACTAGTCCGAGAGCTATATCACCTGAAAGGACAAGAGAATAACATATATAAAACATATTGATCACAAAAAAAAATCTAGTGAATCTTCGTACGATTAAAACTGACAGACAGGAAAAACTTGAATAAGCAACACAAGGCACTGAGAGTTCGCAATGATAAACCTTAAAATAAGCCCTATAATTCTCTTGGTACTCACCATTGTCGAACCATGCACACAGGGCTTGCAGATGGATTTTGGCAAATGTTAACAAGAGGGTGGCGTAGACCAGTGATCCCAATATAAGCCTTCAGCCTAAACAGGCATGTCGGACGAATCAAAATTGTATGAACCTTCCCAGGTGAGTTCGGCCGTGCTGCATCGCTCCTCGTCGCTGTTTTCGCTCAAGTAAAGCATATGGAAGGAGGAGGAGGAGTTAGCAAACTACTCATCTTTAAAGATTGACGGATGAAAGACATTTTGATGGTACCAAGATTGTGACAATTAAAATACCAGTCTTAATAATTACTAGTTCTTTCCTGTCGCCATGTGAACAAAATATGAAATGTCTTGTATAATATATATGTAATATATATATATATATATATATATATATATATATATATATATATATATATATATTTATATTTATATATATGTATATATATACATATATATATATATATATATATATATATATAGATATATATATATATATATATATATATATACTATATATATATATATATATATAATATATATATATATGTATATGTTTTATATATATGTATATAGTATATGTGTGGTATATATATATGTATATATATATATATATATATATATATATATATATATATATATATATATATATATATATATATATATATATATATATAGATATATAACCGCTGCAGTCCCCAAAGGCCAACATAATATTGGGACAAGGAGCTTTGTACCTTGTAGGAGGTGCAGTGGCTTACACCTACCATAAGACTGCTTGGGGGTTGTTGGAACCTCTGTGACCTTTAGGAAGCAATAGACTTATGGATGGGTACAAATTAACAGCTCTGAGAGCTCACGACAGGCCTAGCAAGCCGGTGAGCCGCTATAAATTGCTCATGAACCGCACGACATTCTTCAGGACAGACCCATTGATCAAAGGAATGCCCGGGCCGCATCCTGACTTTGGGAATGTTATTGGGACATGGACAGGGAAATAGATTTTTTGAGATTAAAGAACAATTAATCTACGTACTTTGAGAGGTAAGGAGGAGGAGGTAATCATGATAATGGAGAAAGAAACAATAGAACACTAGGGGCGTGTGAAACCTGTTTACCAGGAGAAGGAACAAAATTAGTTCCATAACAATTACCAATTGTTTTACAAAGGGTGAAGACCGCACGACACGGAGTAGGTTTTATTGTGAGTGAAGAAGCTAACTGGAAAAATTAATCATTTAAGATTGCAAGTGTGATAGGATTATTAGCTTTTCCTTAAAGTTAGGAACGTTTCAAGCCTGCTAATTCAGGTGTATGCACCACAGCAGGGTCGCCCCTCCCAGGGGCAGGAACGGCAAGCTCGAGTATGCAGAAGAACTCTTTGTAGAGGCAAAATTCCATATACCAAACCTTCGCTGATCACCAAACGACAAAACAAAAAAATTTGTGAAAATAAAAGAAAAAATTATCCTTCATGGGTGTGTTTACCAGTAAAACAAGCGAAACACCCAGCGGTGGGGGAAAAAAAAGAACATCCCAAACCTTCGTTTAGCGGCAAAAAGTAAACAAAACTTAGTACAAAGAGTTATGTTACTGGACTTAAAGATTTACATTACCTTTTTCATGATATATATGGAATGTGATTTGATAGGTTATGATCTATAACGTTACATTATTCGTAACAAAACGGAAAGAAAGAAAAAGACACTGACAATTTGCTTGAGTGGACCAGCGGATGTTTGAAGAGAGTCAAAATAGCTTTCGCGTTGTGTCAACAATCATCAACCAGAAGATAAAATTGGGTTTTCGGCCCGCATATTTGCCTTTTTAATGATTATTTGCACTGGGTGAATGAGATGCGGTTTTGCTGCCCGAGAAAACAGAAAGTTGAGTGGGAACATTCAGTGGGTTTGGCGCTCTTTTCTGCCTAAATAACAGATGCATTTCCCTCGATATCTTGACAGTTATTGAACATCAAGTGATTTCGCGCTTTCGAGGAGTTACTAGTCTGAGCTTTTTCGTGAGGGAAAAGAGAAGTAACCTATAACTTTCCTCGTTTTTTTGATGAGATGTCACTGAGAGTTTTTCCTGGCGAACTTATATGATAGTATATCACAGCAGATACGGATACAAAACAAACACGCGCACACATACATAAGCATATATATATATATATATATATATATATATATATATATATATATATATATATATATATATATATATAAACCTACTTCGTGTCGTGCGGCTCTTCCACCTTTGTAAAATAATTGGTATTGTTATGCAATAATTTTGTTCCTTCTCCTGGTAACAATCGGTTCCTTTTTCAGATATAAAGATCGATTGGACCCTCTTTTGACCTCCAAAGTGGTATTTAAGTATGCTTGCCTTAAGCATTAAATCTGGGACATTGTTGGATTCACGAAGAGGTTACTGCGAGTCAGAATCGACTCTCATCGGGGATTAGTTTCCGTACTGGCTGTAGGCTCTCCAATCCCGAACATTCCTAATATAAGAAAACTATTCACAAAATTGTAAAAACATATATCAAAAGAAGCGATTTCCGTGCCATAGGCCAAACAAGCAAAGCAAATGAACTGCTTATCCTAGAATCCTTATTATTAAACAGCAGGTTCCCAGTTAAATACCCAGACTTCTTACCACACAACTGTACCTGAGTTAACTTTTATTTATGTATTATTTTATTCTGTCTTCTGCCTTCTTTACATAAGGTTGTTCAGCAGTCTTTGGTCTTGTTTTTTGTTTTTGTTTGTGTGTGTTTGTTTTTAAAACCTATGTTGTAATTGTAAATGTTGTTGAATTTAGAGTAATTTTAAAGTATCTGGATTTATTGTCTAACAGATTCCCTGAGGGATGAAGTATAGTTATTACGAAACGTAGTAAATAAAGAATTACAACGTTCCCAATGGTCCCCCCTTCACGCTGAGAAATTTATATTTATATATATATATATATATATATATTATATATATATATATATATATATATATATATATATATATATATATATATCACAGGAAAACAGCAGTCCTTCGAGATATTTTCTCAAGGAAGCAAGGGAGACGTCTTCATGTAATTTAAAAAGGCTTTATTAAGCGACGTTTTGGGGTCCAGCCCCATCATCACGGCTGTAAAAAGGATTGATACACATAAAACATAATAAAAAGACTCATCCTAATAAGCAACATACATTTAAAATTCACATAAAACCTACTACAATGCTAAGAAAATTACCATCTCAAGTGAAGGGAAGAAGACGAGTGACCAGAAGCTGTAAATTTGTCTCTGGTGTCCAGTAAAAAGTCTTTTTTTCTAAAAATTGAGGTTTTAAAACCGTCTGTATTACGTGACACTTCTATATCTAAGAAAGAGAGCTTATTATAATTTTCATAATCAATTGTAAACTTTCAGCCTACCCTAATATCTACCCTTAAATCCATTGTAGAAGGTAAGTGAAACTGGAACTCTGAATAAGCCCTTTCGCAGTTTATCTTTACATTCTCAAATTTACACTGAATCCAGAAGAGGTTGAGATGACATATTTATGCACATAGAAGGCGAGGTTACAGTTTGTTAATCTTAGCAGTGTTCTTTAAGCAAAAAAGACGTGGAAAGAGGATCAAGAGCTAATCCAGGGTGAAGATTTCTATTCTTCGTGGACATGGCTTCAATAAAAAAGAACACCAACGCACTCCTTTTCCTTTTCCTTTTCCCATTGACCATGTGGATTACCGATACCTTATTTGAGTTAATGGCATGGCCTGTCTCAAGCCAACGATCCCCAATGCCATTATTCGTTAAGCCTCTTGGAATGGCATAACTGGGCTGTGAGCATCACATTTTTATTGCTTTCAAAATTTTACCAATATGTATCTTATTACATTCTTTGCAAGGAGTACAGTATACAATATTGTCTGATTTAGGAGGGCTCTTTTTAATTAGCTTATTTCTCAAAATATTATATTTAATCAAATACTAAGTTAAAATCAGTAGTTTTTAAATTGGGTACTGCAGGAATGAAATTAGGGTGAAATGGCAATCCAAGAATATTCTTAAGTTTTTTTTTATTACTGGTTGGATTGTAATATGCCTTTTTTGCTTTATCTTTACAAAGTTCGAAAAAATATGGAGGGTAATATAATAAATCTCCTATTTTATTAATAATTTTAAACTCATCCTCTAAATATTTAGGACTATAAATTCTAAGAGCTCTGATATACATATTGGCAAATGTTGTCATCTTAATTTGTTTAGCATGGTTAGAGTTAAATTGAATCTATGACAACTTAATGGTATGTTTCGTATATAATTTCAAACAAAAATTATTGATATATCTAAAAAATAAGACATCCAAAAATTGTATACAATTATTTTCTTCATATTCTTTTGTGAATTTTATGGATGGCACAAGAACTGATAATGGGAAGAAGAGGAGAATTTTCTTTTATGGGACTTAATTAATCCGCACATGTAAGTTAAAGATGGGCCAATTGATGTCAGATTTTCTTTTATTGAACTGAATTCCTTTAGTATAGTTTTTTTTTATTTTAGCTGATGTCAGAAAAAGTTTCAATTTCTAAAATGAAAACCATACTGCAGGAATTCAGTTTAATAAAAGAGAAAGTCAACCCATCCTGGATTCAGCAAAAAATTCAGAACGTAGAAATAAAATAGAAAATACTTATTTAGAGTGCCACTTTCACTCACTTTCTATCGTGGGTTTAAAGATATATATATATATATATATATTATATATATATATATATATATATATATATATATATATATATCTAATAAAAGGAGCCCATAAAAACACCAAAATGTAGAGAGAAAAGTACTATATTTCAGAGACTGCTGTCTCTCTCTTCAGGTATATGAATGAGAAAAGGTATTTGGGTAGGTAAATGCAAAAGGGTTGGATTTCCCAAGGGTGTGAGTTACTCTCTTAATCGTCTCCAGGTGGGGAATTTTTATCTTATTGTTGGGTGTGTCTCTGGTCTTGTCTTTAGGGGGTCGGTAGAATAAAATAAAAGTTTTCCCCACCTGGAGACGATTAAGAGAGTAACTCACACCCTTGGGAAATCAACCCTTTTGCATTTACCTACCCAAATCCTTAGCCAAATCCCTGATTAACGTCCAACAAAAGACATCTCCCAAAGACTCTGGGGTAATATGAGATCCCATGCCAGGACTGTGACCAATCTTACATCGGATTTTACAGGTAAATCCCTTCCCCAGAGATTAATCAACACAAACGGTCAGTTAGGTATGGACAACAGAACTCGGCTATTTTCAACCATATAAATGAACATAACCATAGAATAAACTGGAATATGTCACGTGTAATTTTATAGCAGCAACTGCCGGTACAAGAGTCAAATGATGGAATCGGCCTTAATAAAAAGAGAAGCAGGTAATGAACATCTCAAAAGGGGCTTGCATATCAGATATCGTCGACGCAGTGTTCATTCAACCAACGCTTAAGAAGATTAAAGGAAGATTATCAGCGGGGGTGACCTAAATTGGCTTACTTGTGGACGAATCTCTTGGTATAAATACCACCTTTCTGTAAACTTTTCTCATTCATATACCTGAAGAGAGAGACAGCAGTCTCTGAAATATAGTACTTTTCTCTCTACATTTTGGTGTTTTTATGGGCTCCTTTTATTAGATGGAATTCTGTTGTTACAGAACATTTTTACCAGTCATATATATATATATATATATATATATATATATATATATATATA
>NC_061101.1:46638841-46657845 GCF_015104395.2 Macrobrachium nipponense
CACGGTAAGGTATTCCATTCATTAATATGATTATTTATAACCTATGTTAGCTTAAGGTACGTTAAGTATTTTTATTTAGAAGTGTTTTAAACAAATGTGAAGGTAGAAATATTATTATATTGTAACGGCCAGAGCGCCGAGCGAATTCTGTTATTTTATAAATCGCATTGTGCTCGTCGGACGAGACAGCACGTGTGCAGATAGATGCCAGAAAGGACCAGATCAAACTAGGAAGTGCTTTGCCAGGGTTTATTGCTGTATTAGAAAGCCTAGCTAGTTAGGAGTGTTTTACTAATAGTTACGGCAAAAGAAGTGTACATTCTTTTGTCTGTGATATGTTAGGGTATTCATTTTTAACTTAGTTTTTCATTCCAAGTGTTGGTAACCGCTTACCTCTCAGCTAATTCAGCTTAGCGCACTTTCGCGCCTGCGCGGTCTCAACCAGCCTTCGTTGTCGCTCACAGCGGCAGCCATGTTTTTATCCCTTTCAGAATTATCTAAACCATTTAAGCAAAGTAACGTAAGTCTCAAAGTTTTAACGTAAATAATATCGATCTTGGTACTAGTATCTATCGTCCTGCCAGAAAAATTAACGTAATTCGCCTTGAATAAGAAAGTAGTATTTTGTGTTGTAAATTGCCTTCGCATTTACAGAGAATCAGCTGATTCGCCATCAATGCTAGCACACCGTGGTGCTAACCTACGCTTCTCGCCTCACGTGTTTCACCTCGCATCGCTCACTCAGCGCGACTGAGCGAAAAATTTCATTTCACTTCGCACTAAACGTAACCTCATTTACAATTGTTTGCTAACATCGTTTTTAAAATCCTTACCGTCATTTCACTGTTCACGGGGACCTAGTAATCTTACATAAAGTTAACGTAAATCTCAGTAGAGTAAATCACAAGAATTGTTAAACGTAAAACGCGTCTTTGTAAAATTCATATTGAAACGCAAATCATTTCATAAGCGCAAGCCGCTAACATTAACGTAAAAATCGTTCACACGAGCGCGTTATCATTTCATAAAACGTTATCCAAAAGCAATTCTTTCATTAAAAACGTTAACGTAAGTAAATCATTCAACGCAAGTTGCGTCATATTAAACGAACATTAGTAGTTCAATTCAAATATAAGGGAGTTCATTCATATATCATTTTTCACCCTCTCCGAGAGAGAGAGAGAGAGAGAGAGAGAGAGAGAGAAAACCAGAACACAGTATTCACGAAGCCAAGAGTACTACATCTTACCATTAATTATAGCATGCCGAATTAACCTTATTTTAGTCTCTTGTGTCTTTCATTTACACAGCGTGATACGTACGCGCCTGTGTCCATTGCAGTTTGCAAGCATTTATTTATTTCATTTACCGAGTACTTCAGCGAGGGACTGAGCATTCCTAAAATTTCCATTACCTGTCGTTGCCCGAGTGGTCTTTCCATTTTCTTTTATCACAAAAGACTTGCGTATACCGCAAGCACAATTCGCACAGTGTGCCACGCCAATTCATTACTTCCAGACAGGGAAGTCGTTACCAGTTTAGGACTGGCCACCACCAGTGCACGTCAGGTCTTACCATTTTACAGTGCCACTAATTCTTGACACTGTCCATCGACTGGCTGCTGAAGTACTCCCACCTTTTACTTTCTCTCCTCCACTATTACCCTCTGCCATGAGCAGTGCCATTTCACTTCAGTATATTTAAGTATACTGCATGTAGTGTCCGGGACACACCAGCACGATACCAGTGCTCCAAGGAACGCCTCCATAAATGCCATTGCACCTGTACAGGCCCGTACAGGTAGCCATTAAACCTGCGTGTCCGTCCTTAACGGAACGCCCAAATAATTAGTGTATCCGTAACTACAAGGGTCAGTGATCCTTCGGAACACTCAACAAGGGAACGCCTCCCAGAAGTGCCGCAATACCAGCCCTAAGTGCTGACAAACCTGCGTGTCCGTCCTTACGGAACGCCCAATTCATTAATGTCCGTGTACGAGGATCATGATCTTTCGGACCATCCCAAGGAACGCCTCCCCAAAGTGCCGCAATACCAGCAATACTAGTGCTGCCCAAGGAACGCCTCCTTGTGCCATAATGCCGCGCACCTGTACAGACGTACAGGTAGCCCTATACCTGCGTGTCCGTCCTACGGAACGCTCATTCATTATAGAGTATCCGCCATTTTGGATCATTGAACCAAGGAACGCCTCCTCATAAGTGCCGTGCACCTGTATTGGACCTACAGGTAGCCCATTCCAGCGTCTCCCAACTTAGGAACGCCCTTAAGTGTGACGTACGCCGCACACTGCATTCGATTTTTTCACCTCATCAGAAGGTGCCATCCACAAAGTGCCACCGAGCACCCAGTCTTTTCAGACTTTTTCCTTACCACGTCGCAGAACCCATTTCCAAGTGAGTGCCACTTTCCACAGTAGGCACTCCTATTCCATTCAGTACCCTTCCTGGCCATTATTTTCATTTTCCTCCGAGCCTCTACTGCAGCCTAAGGGAAATGTCTTCCCCTGCTTCCCGCGACTTCTTTGCCAGAGAGCTAGAGAAGCTCGGAGCCCTCATAACCTCTGGGCAACGGAGGCTGGTTACACTGGACCAGCACTAGACCAGTGGATAAAGGCGCAGCAGGCTGCCGCGCGCCTGCAAGAAAAGGAAGAAAGGGAAAACCAGAGAAAAGCCGGAGAAGCAGAGAGAAAAGAAAGAGAAGCAGAAAGGAAGGCAAGGGAAGAGGAGCGAAAGCATGAGCTCGCTCTCAAGGAGAAGGAACTCGACATCAAGCGGGAGAAGGCCCGTAAGGAGAGTATCCTAGCTCAAGCCACTCTGCCAGCTTCCAGCCCTGCACCCCCTGTCTCTCTTAGTCCCGCCGTCTCTGGTCAGCCTGACATCCTTTCTATTTGTGAGCCTGGTCTTGATCCAGTGACCGAGATAGAAATTCCTGCCGCATCCTGCCAGCCTTTTACCTTTTTACCGCCTACCTCCTCCCTTTTGGAAGAGGTAAGCCCACCAGTTAACCCCAGAATGTTTCCGAGGGTGATTCAACGGAGGTTCCCTTAACCTCCCCACGTCACATCACTGCCAGAGAGGACTCTTCACCTGTGCCAGAGCGCACTGCCAGCCTTGCTGACTCCACAGATTCGCAACCTGTGGGGCCATCTCGGTCTTATCATCCAGTGCCACGGAAGAGGTTCTGGAACACGTTCTGCCGAGACTGTGGCCGCAAGGGTCACATGTCTGCAAATTACGGAGGGTGCGCGACCACAATATTCCGGCCGTCGCAATGGCCGTCACCAATCCTTCTTCTCTAGGTCCCCCAGCTAAGGGCCCTAATACACCGTCGCACCCCTCCAAGCCATTATCAGCCAAGCCACGTCAGAGCCTACGACGACTCTGGCGCTCAAATCTCCCTGATACGGGAAGACCGAATCCCCCGAGGGGCGAACGTCGATAGACGTCATTTAATAACCATTGAAGGTATCAACCATATTAAGCTGATCCTTCCGACCGTCCAATTGAGGGTCACCAGACCTCACTTCTCCAGAGTTTGTACCCTTGCAGTTGCAAGCTACATTCCAGGAGGTTACGACCTCCTCCTAGGGCAAGACATGAAGTCTCCCTCGCATTCCAAAAAGCCTAGGGGTCCTAACCCCACAACAAATCACTCCAAAGCAAGGAGTCATCGAAATTCTACTTCCTCTAGGAAGTATGTCCACCAACAGTCTCCCCCGTTACCAAGGAGGGAGATTGACCATTCGCAGTTCCGTTGCAAAACCTGTAACGTAATAGGGCACTCTACTAATTGGCCTAGGTGCCCTAGCAAACTACCAGCAGCGGACACTGTCCATTTTCCACAAGGCCTAGCCTTCAACAAGAGACAGGAGCCTCTGTCTCCCATTTCCAAGGGCACGCTGAGAGGTATTGCACCTCCAGTACCCGCCACAGGTCCAGTCGACCTCACTCTCTGCCAGTGCCACTTGGCAGCACTAAGCAGTGCCAAGCTCTGTCCAGCCTGGACGTAGAGCCACCACAGAACTTGACTTCTGCGCCTGGCCCCGAGCTAGTGCCGGCGCCTAACCTACCCAAGGATCCTCCTACAGGAGATCCTCCAACAGGCATGGAGCTTACCGCAGCCCATGGCCAACCCAAAGTCCATGAGTCTTCTTCACCCTCATCACTGTCGCCCGAGGATGAACCTCCGGCAGACCTAACCTTCATACCTCCTCTGGAAAACCAGGAACTGCCCAACCAGGAGTCAGCCTGGAGTTTTCCCCTTACGACGGCTGTCACAGTAGCCGGAGTGAGGGCCTCCCCTGCAGTAGGTTCCACCTCTACGACGGTTGCTGCAGATACCGAAGTAGGGTGTTCTCCTGCAATCCCTCAGGCTACCACTGCCTCTGCTCCTGCCGGCGTTTCTGGCCTTTCCCCAGAGTCGGTGCCTCCGTCTACTCCAAGGACTGGTATAGCCAGGTCCTGGAGGAATAAGAAGAAGAAGAAGAAGGGACGTCATTAACAAACTAACACAAAAGAGCCACATGCTCTCCTTGCAAACCTGTGCCCGAGGTACAGGGTCGCATTCATTTGCAGAATGATCCTGGCACCTACCCACCCCCAGAGAAGGTAGCCAGCCTGATCTCTGCCCAGTAGCACTAACCCTCTAACCCCTAGCCATTGTAATACTAACCCTCACTTAAATATAATTACCTCATTGCATTTCCCTCCTGGTAAATTAACCACTCATCATCCCCACGCATCATTACCTCTCATTATGTATTTTAACAGTTCCGTCGCTGAACTACTGCTGTGCGTACCACACTCTGGAATGATGCGTCTTCATTTAACTGTATTGAGTAGGTTAGGCTAATGATTAGTACCAGGGCATTAGGTTAGTAGCAAGTAGAATTTTCAAGTAACCTTATCTAGGGGTAGAGTAGACTGTCGTCACAAGACAACCCGTAGTTTATTAATTAGGCTAGACTACATCACTAAATTAAGTTAGTACACTTAGCATCTTTGCCTATAGTTAGGTAGGCCACTGTAGTTAGCTGTATCGCTGCTCAAAAAAACTTCAAGTTGGAGTAGGAGAACGGGTAGTCGAGACGATCAATTTATTTAAGCCAAGACCTTCACACCCGAAAGGGAGTGAATGCCTTCTTAACAGGGGAGCTGTGACGTTTATAGATCGTTCGTCTACCCGCAATTACTAAATAATTTTATTTGGAAAACGGCAGCCATTTCTTTAGAATATCAGCTGATTTTTAGTAACCGCGGGAAACCCAAAACCCGCCAGCTAGAGATAGGAAGTTCCCCAGTTGGGGGGAAAAGAGTCTATCAGCTGTAGGGACGTATCTCAAAAGGGAAGGGTGTAGGCAGATTGGTACTTCTTAGACCTATACCTTAAGCTCTCTTTCCTGTGACCCCTCTGCTGGCTGTATGCTTGTTTTTCCAGGATTTGCCTTGATCGTGGGGGGTTAAGCTGACTCCAACCCCCAAGCAACCCAACTGAATTCTGCCTCAGTCCGGCTGCGAGACGTGATCTCGGACAGAGGTCAAATTACCTGCCTTCCTTTAGGCCTACCCCAGGGCGTGAGTGGCGCGCCGATGACCCAGGCCTCAGACAAAGGGGCCCCCATACTTTCCTACAAAGAGCCACATTTTCTTCAAAGGTCCACACTGAACACCGACATCCAGGTACGTCTTGTGGAACAGCATATTGCCAGTCTCTCCCAACCTATTATCATTGTGATACTCATTCTCCCAATCAATTTCCAGCACAAAAGGAATTCATCCCTTTGTTCCCTCTCAATGCCTCATGGCCCCATGCTTCCCCTTGTGTGATCGTCCCAAGACCAATGGAGTCATTGCATACTTCAGTGAAACCTTAAAAGTTCCTTCTCCCCAGTATTTAGAGAATTAATTAATCAAAGCAGAAGTCATTTTTCCTTTTATCTCGTTTAATCTGGGATTCTTTTCCAATTCCATGAGTCACGTGCCGTCTCTCTGCCGCAAGTGTGCATTACAACCAAGAGAATGAAAATCAGCTTGAATTGAATGAGACTATAAGCCCCAACGTGGGGGCCAATATCATTTAACTTTTCTCCAGGCCAGCACGGGCCTTTTTGTAAATAAATAGTTTTTTATTTTAAAGTAACGAGCTGAGTTTTCTGGCGACCTTCCCTCTAAAGAAAGAAATCAATAATAATCAGTTTACGGTAAGTTCAAGCAATTCCCTCTTGAAATCCCTAAATTACTTCCGTTTACGTATCTAGTCTACTCACAAAAAGGCCCTATATACGTAACAATATATATATATCATATTATATATATATATATAATATATATATATATATACACATATATATATATATATATATATATATATATATATATATATATATATATATATATATATATCTATATATATATATATATATATATATATATATATATATATTCTATATATATATATATATATATATATATATATATATATATATATATATATCTATATATATATATATATATATCTATATATATATATATATATATATATATATATATATATATATATATATATATATATATATATATATATATATATATATATATATATATATATATATATATATATATATGTTATGACCCTTGTTGGGCCGGGGTGCAAGTTCTTTTGCACAAGAATAGAGAGGACAGTGATCTTACCAAGTATCCAGATAAATTCAGTCAGCGGAGACAAAACACACAGGAAAACTCAACAATATTTATTAACAGTCAAAGCAAAAGATAATAAAGTCAGCCTTGTGACTATACCGGACATAACTTAGTCCTTACTACTCCCGTAAGAGTTCCTAATCACTAATACTAAACCCTAGACAGAAAATATTGAGAGAGAAACTAAAATAAATTAGTAAAATGGGAACCCAACAACCAACATAAATATAAACCAATACCTATCACTAAGCAGAGAGGAAAGAAGTAAGAGACCAAACAGGGGTAAAACTTAATTCTCCTACCTACAATTATAAACTAAATCTTATATAATAAAAAGTATCACACATCTTAATAGATAATACAACAAGAAATAATGAAAATTACAGCATCACTCGTGGCAAAGAATATACACTGATTGGCATATAAATATAAACAAAAATGTACGCAAAGAAAGCTTCTCACACTGAATAACGGATGAATGATTCCCAATGATTCAGGATAAACAGTTGCCTTTGCTGTGGCTGAAATAAGGGGGCAGCCGTGATCTCTTACACTCTCTGGGACAATGCCCACGTACCAGGCCAATACTCAGCTATCTGAAGGGCGTGCAGCTACACAGGTTACCAATACCATGGGGAAGGAGTCTGTCGTGCTCCCGACCAAAAACACAAGGGAAATTCCCTACCTGGTAGCAACCGCCCTACTTGCACCTTCACGGGCCTCAATGCCCCCACCGCTGCAGCTCAGAAGGAAGTCGTAGGCAAACACAGTGATGTCCCTCCCACGTCCACTCTGTCGGGATCCAGCGCCGATATCAGAGCCCGCAGGAAAGTACACACAGTAAGGGGGTAGTCACCGCAGATGGCAGAAATGCCCCTGCGCCTTCATACTAACGACCACAAATCCTTCGAAGGGCGATTAAGAAAAATAGGCCAGCTGCACAACCATGCGGGGAGAATAGCGAGCCCGAACTGTTTACGGGAAAAGTCGTGCTCCTCCAATATCCTCACTGGTGTCCTTTTCACCAACCACCCGAAAGATAAACAAAACAAAAAAACTAGCATTAATAAGATGCTCACAAACATTTAACAAGCGGGGAGGAGGTTTTAACAAGCAGTTCGCTTGACGCTCAGCCGAGACCAAAGTAAAGTTTGTAAAACTAAAACCCTTAAAAACTAATTTCCTTACGATAATTTTATATACACAAAATTAACAAAAAGCAGTAACAAGGCTGAGATAAAAAAGCAAAAGCAATGCCAATTACGTTTAATACATGATACCTTCCTCCCCCGAAGAAAACAAAAAAAAAAAAAGAATTTTTCAGCAAAAATAAAAAAATTTTTTTTTTTTACTACTGTGGTATAAACAAACCTGTAAAGAAAGAAACAAAGACAACCAATAACAGGCAAACATACAATAATAGAACAATAAACCTGAAACCAAATTGTGTTAAAATATCAACAATAGAAAATACCACGAGTGAATACAAAACCAAACGCTTTTTATAGCTTACCATTATTTTAAAGCTCAATGATAATACCATACTCTGAACCCAAAGTCAAAGCATGGCAAAAGATAGACATAACATAATACCAATAATTTAAACAGGATCATAACAGACAAATCCTCAAATCCAAGGAAACCATCTTACCTAGCTTAACCTAAATAAACTTAGACACACACAGGCATACACCTTAACCTACAGCACACCACAGATAGTTCAAAGTGTCATAATATAAATCAAATCAAAATTCTTAGTATACCGGGGACAAATCAATCATTCGTTAGGAATCATGAACCATTATAACATACAAGAGTGTATACCACTCAGAAACCTTACAGAAACTTACTAAATCTACAAAACAACTCTTGAAATATTACTTAAACTATACTACATTCAAAAGTGATTTTTTCCATACAACCCAATTGGAGAAACGAGCAGGGCAGCGTACGAGAAGGATCAGGCAAGCACACTAAGTCCTAGAAAGGGCGTCAGGAATTTTATTGTCTGTCCCTTTTACGTGTTTAATATAGGTTGAATTCCTGCAGAAATAGGGCCCAACGCAAAATCCTCTGGTTGGCTCCTTCATCCGCTCGATGAAAACCAAAGGATTGTGGTCCGTCCCAAATCTCAACCGGAAAAGAAAAATTCGTCACATAAGGTTTGAAATGGTTAAGAGCACGGACCAAAGAAAGAGCTTCCTTTTCAATGGTGGAGTAACGCCTTTCCGCCGCCAGAAGCTTCTTACTATAGTAAGATACAGGATGAACACCGTCCTCCTTCCGTTGAAAAGGACCCTCCAATCCCGACATCACTGGCATCTACCGCGATAATAAAGGTTTCTGAAATCTGGGGAAGTCAAAATAGGGTTAGTAATTAGCACAGATTTAAGTTTATTAAAAGATTCTTCACACCGATCAGACCACAGAACCTTTTCCCTTTTTCTAATAAGTAGTAAGAGGTTGAGGCAAGATCTGAGTAATTACGCACGAAACGGCGGTAATAACCCGTCATGCCCAGCACACCCTTCTTACCTCTCTAACATTACTTGGCCTTTTCAAACTTATAATTGCCTCGAGGTTAGCTTGTTTCGGAGCCACCTGACCCAAACCAACCTCGTGACCCAAATAACAAACCTTGGCCTGGCCCAATTCGCACTTAGCCAAATTAACAACAAGTCCTGCAGACCTAAGGGCTTCAAAAACCCTACGTAACCTTAGCAGGTGGGTATCCCAGTCATTACTATATACTACCAAGTCATCGATATAAATTCCGTTCCTTCCAAACCACAAATTACCCTATTCATGAGCCTCTGAAAAGTACAAGCTGCATTTTTCATTCAAATGGCATAACCTTACACCTCGTATAGGCCAAATGGAGTGACAAATGCTGATATTTCACGAGCTCGATCGGATAATGGAACCTGCCAATAACCTTTCAAAAGATCCACTTAGTAATAATTTTGCACGAACCAATCCGATAAATCCAAACAATCATCAATACGAGGGAGTGGAAACGAATCATTTTTAGTATTTTTGTTCACTTTGCGGTAGTCCACGCACATGCGGAACTTACCGTCTGCTTTTTTTACTAATACAATAGAGAACTCCAGGGACTCACAGATGGTTGAATAAGGTCATGCTTCAACATGTACTCTATCTCCTTACTGACCAAACCAATCCAATTTTACGGATTCAGCCGGTAAGACTTTGCTTCACAGGGGGAAGCACCACCTACCATCAACGTCATGATTTAAAATATTTGTTCTACTACCTGGAGCATCCTGAAAAAGATCTGAAAAGGAATAAATTAAGTTAAGCACATCCTTCCGTTTGTCAACATCTAAATGATCTAAACTACTTTTCAACAAATTTCCAAATTTTGCCATATTTTCACCCAATGCATCTGAAGAACCTGACCACCCCCTAAACTCATCAGAGTCCTCTAGAGGCACATCCACTACCACAGACAAACAGGCTCATAGCACGATCGCAATAGATCACCTTGCTTACCATGATAAGGTTTCAGCCTGTTAATGTGAAATATTCTACACTTACGGCTGGAACACCGGGGGCCTCAATTTCATAGTTAAACTCTGACGTTTCCTCAAAACCTTCCAAGGGCCCTTATATCTTGGTTCAAGAAAACTATCTGGGTCCATACTCAACACCAGGCACTAGCTCCCCAGGTTCAAATGAACGTACCTTTAACCTTTTGTCAAAATTACCTTTCAGCCTTACCGACTGTGATCGTTCAAATTTTCCCTGGCAAATTTCCAAGCACTAATCATTTTACCCTTCAAGTCTTCCACAAACCTTCCAACTTTTTATTTCACTCTCCGGTTCGATTCGAGCATTTCAAAAACAATTTCCAATGGACCACGAACCTTGTGCCCAAATACCAACTCAAAAGGAGGTACTCCAGTAGAAGAATTAGGGTGGCCCCTGATAGCAAAGAGGGCAAAAGGGAGGGCTTTGTCCCAATCACTACCATTATCATAACAGTGTTTCTTCAGGACAGACTTGAGGGTTGGTGGAATCTTTCCACCACACCTTGACTCTCTGGGTGATAAGGTACGCTGGTAATGTGCTGAATGGCCAGTTCAGCACACTTACCCCTAAATACCTTACTCGTGAAATTTGTCCCGCAGTCAGTCTGAATTACACGAGGGAGACCATACCTGGAAAAAGAAATCAATATGTTTTTCGAAAAACAACTTTGGAAGTAATACGCCTCATAGGTATAGCTTCAGGAAAACGAGAGGCTCTATCCATATAGTTAATAAATATACAAAACCTGTTTTAGTCTTAGGTAAGGGACCTACAACATCAATTACTAACTCAGAAAATGGTTCACCTATGGCAGGTATGGGATGCAGCGGGCTTTAGGGATCCCTGATTAGGTTTACCCATAACCTGACAAGTTTCACATTCTCTGATAAACTGCTTCACACTCAATTTAATTCTGGGCCACCACCAAAAATACCTAGCCAAGCTGTGGAAAGTTTTTAACACACCCAAATGACCTGAAAAAAAATTGGTATGAGCTAATTCCAAAATAGAATTTCTGAATTGAGAAGGTACCACAATCTGTTCCACTCTACCAGTTTTATTCAAATTATCAGATGCGGACGACTAAACCTATATAATAAGCCTTACAACTCCAAACCTAGGTTTAGTCAGATCCTCAACATCGCCCAAGTCAAATTAAACTCATTTTTTTGAGCTTTAATAAAAAAGCAGCTCTGTTCCAATCAAGTTTCATATCATTAACTACAGTACTATCATTACCACTACTCTCTACTGACCCGGGCCTTACTACATCTAACTCTAAACTACTTAACATTAAGTCATCATCGTTATCCACATCAAGTAAACTAACAGCTTTTGCTGCGGACCGAGTAATTACAGCCACGGGACTAGCCTTTACAGATAATATAGGGAAAATCTCCCGTCCTTCACTATCCAGCATATCATTTCCCAGGATACCATCAATACCCGGATAGGTAGACTATCCACCACAGCCAACTCAGTGATGCGATCATACCCTGGAAAGACATACGACATTAACCAAAGGAGCCGACCACAATCGAGTCTGGGAAACCTCCCAATAATACAAAATTTCCAGTATATTTCTCAGAACCCGTTCATGCCCTCTTCATGACCAACGACCGGGGCAGAACCGGTGTCCCCTAAAAAACTTCACCTGGACAACACAAGAGTCAAAAATCAATTTTCCAGGCCATACATATTTGTCTACTTAAGTCACAATTGAGGATTAGGAGCATCAGACTTACTACTATTTCCTAAACTACCACTATCTACTACAGATCTGTCTACAGAACTACTACTTCTAACATTTGACCTATCATTAACTAATGCTACAGGACTTTGATTATTACGCTCTAGGTACCGCCTACGAGCATTACACTGGCTTTGGAAATGCCCTGGCTTATTACACCAGAAACATGTTCCTCTACGGCCTGATCCTCTGTTTCCATTATATTGATCTTGTTATTTCCCCCATTTGGGAAGTCTCTATTAACAAAAAACCCTAGGGGGAGGAGGACCTCCTTGGACTCTACCCATATCCCTACCACCTGAAAAGGAATTAGTAACATTAATATTCTTAGAGATATTGGGAGTCAACAAGGGGGGTTCAACTCTCCTACCACCACTATGGGAACGAGATGAGGGATTATTCAAGACCTTATAATTAAAATTGCCACTACCTGAACGGTGAGTTAACACAACTCATCCGCTAATTGAGCGCACTACTCAATTTCATGGCCTTTACCTCCTCAAGGTGACCCTTAACTCCCTGCTACAGGCCTTCTTAAACTCCTCAAGGAGCATCAGTTTCGCGTAACGCAGCGAAAGTAACTACCTGACGACTTTTCAGCCAGTCGTCGAACTGTTTCCTCCTTGACACGTGCAAATTCTACGAAGGACTGTGCAGGGTGTTTCATATAGTTCCGAAATCTGAGGCGGTAGGCCTCAGGGACCAGGTCATATGCTTTCAAAATCAAGCTTTTTTACTTTTTGGTAGTCCCTCCCGGGCTACTCCCTCCTCCCAAGGCATTGTATACCTGAATTTGCCTTGCCCACTAACCTACATTGGATTAGAACCGTCCACATCTCTGTGGCCAGGACAATCGGGTGGCCACACGCTCAATGCCTTGAAGAACTCAGGGACATTTTGTTCATCAAATACAGGCACTAATTTAAGAAGTGCCACACTTAAATTGAACCTATCCTGAAAATTTACTTTAAGGACTGGCCATATTGGTCCCCTGTAACCTTGCCATCTGCAAATTAAGGTTAGCCATCTCCAACTCGTGTCGCCTTGCCCGCTCGTTTTCCTCAAATTCAATCTTCCTTAACTCAATTCTTTTGCATATTAACTTGTATTCCACCTCCTCCTTGGAGTCACCCAAAGCATTAACAGGGGCCAGGGGTTCAACTGGCACCGAATTAGGGGGGGGCAAGAAAGGATTATTTGATACATTAATTAAGTTTGCAGGACCCTTATAAATGTACCTGTACGAGGAGGATCCTCGAACAGGGTTAGGCCAGCTCTCACACTTACCACTATCATTCTCTTCCAATCATTTATACTCCCTTCACCAATATCACTCTCCCTATCACTAACTAAATGCTCAGCCTCTGCCAAGTCCTGGTTGACCTTATCCCTAACCGCCACCAATATTTCCTTCTTAGTGTCCACCGACTTCAGCGGAACACCCAACCACTTAGCACACTCAAATGTTTTTTGTTCAACACTGGTAAGTGCTTAAGGCAATCAGCCGACCCCCAAAAACTCAGCTGGGTCCAAAAATAAACTCTTCCATTTTTTAACACAAATAATTCAGGGGGGAAGGCAACACTGTCAAAAACAGTAACAAAATACTGAGCATCCACCTGAGTGTCGCTCCACTGACCAAAATACCGGATACCCCGAGCTCTCAATCCTGTCACGGTCGCCAAATATGTTATGACCCTTGTTGGGCCGGGTTTGGGGTGCAAGTTCTTTTGCACAAGAATAGAGAGGACAGTGATCTTACCAAGTATCCAGATAAATTCAGTCAGCGGAGACAAAAACACACAGGAAAACTCAACAATATTTATTAACAGTCAAAGCAAAAGAATAATAAAGTCAGCCTTGTGACTATACCGGACACAACTTAGTCCTTACTACTCCCGTAAGAGTTCCTAATCACTAATACTAACCCTAGACAGAAAATATTGAGAGAAAGAAACTAAATAAATTATAAAATGGGCCCAACACCAACATAAATATAAACCAATACCTATCACTAAGCAGAGAGGAAAGAAGTAAGAGACCAACAGGGGGAAAACTTAATTCTCCTACCTACAATTATAAACTAAATCTTATATATAAAAAGTATCAAACATCTTAATAGATAATACACAAGAAATAATGAAAATTACAGCATCACTCGTGGCAAGATATACACTGATTGGCATATATAAATATAAAAATGTACGCAAAGAGCTTCTCACACTGAATAAGGGATGAATGATTCCCAAATGATTCAGGATAAACAGTTGCCTTGCTGTAGGCTGAAATAAGGGGGAGCCGTGATCTCTTACACTCTCTGGGACAATGCCACGTACCAGCCAATACTCGCTATCTGAAGGCGTGCAGCTACACAGGTTACCAATACCATGGGAAGGAGTCTGTCGTGCTCCCGACCAAAAACACAAGGGAAATTCCCTACCTGGTAGCAACCGCCCTACTTGCACCTTCACGGGCCTCAATGCCCCCACCGCTGCAGCTCAGAAGGAAGTCGTAGGCAAACACAGTGATGTCCCTCCCACGTCCACTACTGTCGGAGTCCAGCGCCGATATCAGAGCCCGCAGGAAAGTACACACAGTAAGGGGGGGGGTAAGATCACCGCAGATGGCAAGAAATGCCCCTCCCTGCGCCTTCAATACTAACGACGACAAATCCTTCGGAGGGGAATTGAAGGGGCGATTAAGTAAAAATAGGCCAGCTGCACAACCATGCGGGGGAGAATAGCGAGCCGAACTGTTACGGGAAAAGTCGTTTCTGCTCCTCCAATATCCTCACTGGTGTCCTTTTCACCAACCACCCGAAAGAAGATAAACAAAAAACAAAAAAAAAAACTAGCATTAATAAGATGCTCACAAACATTTTTAACAAGCGGGGAGGATGGTTTAACAAGCAATTCGCTTGACGCTCGCCAGCAGAGACCAAAGTAAAGTTTAAAACTAAAACCTTTAAAAACTAATTTCCTTACGCTAATTTTATATACAACAAAAATATAACAAAAAGCAGTAACAAGGCTGAGATAAAAAAGCAAAAGCAATGCCAATTACGTTAATACATGATAAGATATATATATATATATATATATATATATATATATATATATATATATATATATATATATATATATATATATATATATATATATATATATATATATATCATATATATTTATATATATATATATATATATATATATATATATATATATATATATATATATATATATATATATATATATATATATATATATATATATATTTATTTCAGTCATCAACTTCAGGAATATCAATCCTCCCAGAACGATTCCACTATCAATTCCAAGGTCCAGCCATAGTCGTCGTCATCAAGATTAGTCTTATATCCTTGCCACAATCTAATGAAGGTTCGTTCCGAGTCGTCAACATCAATATCAATCTTCCAAGAACAATCCAATCCGTTATCCACTTCCACGCAATACTCCGTAATCCAGTACTATATACCGGGAGACAAGGGGACAATAACTCCTTACCCACAGCTTAGGTGACGAGCACTGTATTATGAAGGAAGGTTAAGGAGGAACTGCAGATTGTACAGAAACATCAATCATCAATATCATTCAATGCTAACTAACTAAATAAACAAACAATTATAACCCAATCCTATCACTCACATCCGCACTAATAAACAAAAGTACTTACTGTCAAAATCAAGACAGATAATCCAAAAAAATATAAATAGTCCAGGCAGCCGAAAGTACACATTCACCTCTTCTGCACCCAGAATCAAGAAAAGCACTCACTCGGAACACTCGCTATCGTACTAAACTACAAAAACAAACAAAAAATAAACAACTACCTCAATTACACTCACAGTTGTTTCTATAATCCTTCTTTAATCTTCTTAAGCATTGGTTGAATGAAAACTTTATCAATGGCATCTGAATCCTATGCGCCTTTTGAGATGTTCATTACCTGTCTCTGTTCAATCAAGGCCAATTCTATCATCTGACTCTTGTACCGACAGTTGCTGCTATAAATTATATGTGACAAATTCCAGTTTATCAAGTGGTTATGTTCATGTATATGGTTGAAAATAGCCCAGTTCTGTTGTCCATACCTAATTTTTATCTTGAATCAATCTGTGGGGAAGTGATTTTTCTGTAAAACCGATATAAGATTGGTCACAGACCAGGCAAGGGATTTCGTAAATCCCCTTGTCCTTGTGGGATGTCTTTTGTTGGACATTAATCAGTGATTTGGCTTAGTTGTTTGGGTAAGTAAATGCAAAAGGGTTAGATTTTCCAAGAGTCTGGGTCACAGTCTTAATCCTGTCGAGGTGTGGAATTTTTATTTTATTGTTGCTTTGTGAATTGCTTTCTCAATTATATGGTCAATTATATGGCTATCATAAATCTACGGGGAACAGGATATTTCTTATTAAGGTCAATTAAAGCATTTAGCAATACTCCTTTTAAGCATATCTCTTCAATTTTGTAATTGAAAGCTCTGACACATAAAACGATGGGTCTGAATGGATTATCTTTGGGAGTATTGGGAAGGCCATAAAAGTAGGGTAATTTTGGAATAATTACTTTAAATTTCTCTAAAAGTTCAATGTTCTTTTTGTCTTGGCCAGTTAATCTTACTTTCTGAAAAAATTCTGTGGGGACGTTTAGCAGGAATTTTTCGTCAGTTTGTCGTAAGTATTTGGGTCTCTAAGGAGTTGGTTGATTCTGTCGAGGTCGAAGTCTTTGTTAATGATTACGATTTTGCCGTCTTTGTTGGATCTACTTATTACAACTTCTAACTTTTTTTAGCGAGCGGATGACTATCATAAATCTACAGGGAACAGGATATTTCCTATTAAGGTCAGTTGGAGCATTTAGTAACACTCCTTTTAAACATATCTCTTCACGTTTGTAATTTTTGTCCAATATGAATTCATCAAAAGCCACTATGAAGTCTAGGTTGTTTTTACGGTCTGGCATAAGGGCAAAGGATAAACCTGGATTTAAGACTAAGTTTTAAATTTATCTAACACCCCCGTTACTGTAAACCAACACTTAGTCTTAAATCTAGGCTTATCCTTTGCCCTCATGCCAGACCATAAAAACAAGCTGGACTTCATAGTGGCTTTTGATAATTTCATATCGGACAGAAATTACAAACGTGAAGAGATATGTTTAAAAGGAGTGTTACTAAATGCTCCAATTGACCTTAATAGGACCTTAATAGGAAATGTCCTGTTCCCTGTAGATTTATGATAGTCATCCACTCGCTAAAAAAGTTAGATGTTGTTGGACAGGATTAAAACGGTGACCCAGACTTTCGGAAAATCTAACCCTTTTCCATTTACTTACCCCAACACCTTAGCCAAATCACTGATTAACGTCTAACAAAAGACATCCCCCAAGGACACAGGTGTGTATGAAATCCCTTGCCTGGACTGTGACCAATCTTACATCGGTTTTACAAGAAAATCACTTCCCCAGAGATTAATACAACATAAAGGGTCAGTTAGGTATGGACAACAGAACTCAGCTAATATCAACCATATAAATATAGCAGCAAACTGTTGGTACAAGAGTCAGACGATAAAATCTGCCTTGATTAAATAGAAACAGGTAATGAACATCTCAAAGGTCGCATGGGATTCAGATGTCATTGATAAAGTGTTCATTCAACCAATTTAAGAGGATTAAAGAAGGATTATCAGTCTCTGAAATATAGTATTTTCTTTCTATATTTTGGTGTTTTATGGGCTCCTTTTATTAGATCTTACACAGATTGGGCCAATCCCATTGATCTTGCAAGTCAACTTTTGATTATAGAATATTAAAACAAGTAATTTAGAATGATTGTTAAACTTTATCAATCCAACAATTTTATTGTATTCCTCTTTTACTTCCTCTTAACAGTAAGAATTATACAGATTATTAGCTTTGTTCTTCCATTTTCAACATGACTAAACCACCTTAAAAACACTTATCCTATTTTCAGAGATTCTCTCAGCTCTTCTGATGCGGCATATTCTCTGGAAAATTTTTCACTTTAATAGCTTCCACCCCTTTTTAATTTCATTGGCATTCAATAGCCACACTCCAATCCATAAAGAGTTGGCACAATAATCCTTTATATGCTCTAACTTTGACTTCCAAAATCTTAAGCGAATTAAATGAATAAATATGTTTTCAATCAATTAAGACAACCTCATTCACCCATTTCCATGGTTTCTATTGACTTTTATGTTCATATTTACCTTGTACATGCTCCTTACACAAAGATTTAAAAAGTCATTTAATGCTGATGCATTCTCCTAACTGCCCCCAACCAATGCATTACAGGATTTTCTTTTGATATCTAGGCCATTACATTTGTGTTCTCTCTCTCTCTCTCTCTCTCTCTCTCTCTCTCTCCTCCTCTCTCTCTCTCTCCTCTCACTCAAATTTGTTCATCATAAGGGATGTGCAATTCCAATTGAGATTTTTCCCCCTGGTAACAAGGAAGATTGTCTTGGTTTCCTTTTAGAATTCACGTCACTTTATTCCTTGTCCTAATTCGATTAGATATCTCGTCTCTCTGTGCTCGAATGAAGAACTATTAAAGCTTTCATTTTGTCGGATTCTTATGGGAGTGAGAATTTGTAGTAGTGGTGTATTTTCTTAGCGTGAGAGAGGAGGAAGTATTTTCGAAATTAACATTCTTAAGCGAATTCCTCGTTTGGTTTTAATGCATACATTGATATAAAGTGCTGGTAGTAAGAACTAAACGTTGTTGGAATTAATGAGTACCAGAGGGAACTAAATGCTTTTGTACTGATAGGCCTTATGGGAACTAAATGTTTTTGAAATGTATAGATACTTAAGGGAAGTAAATGTTTTTAGAACTAACATTCTTATGGGAAGTGAGTGGTTCCGGGATTAACAGATACTTATTGAAACCAAATGCTTTTGGAATTGAGAGATACCTATGGGAACAAAATGTTTTTC
>NC_061101.1:46658345-46663345 GCF_015104395.2 Macrobrachium nipponense
ATGGGAACAAAATGTTTTTCGTATTGATGAATACTTATGGGAATTCAATATTTATGAAATATATACGTAATACCCCTCCAGGGATATTTTTCTTGCTTCGACATCAGTTGGTATCATTCAGCCGGTAGCCGAGAGTTCCTTCTCTCTCTCGCTTAACAGCAAATAGAATCAAATGAAAGTAAAGAAAATGGATATTAAACCCTATAAGCATTCCAGAAATAAAGTAATTGATTGCATGGTAATCATGACATGAAGGGATCAATTTCTGTCCCCCACAGAGTGTCAATCCAACCCCCATTTCTCTTAAGTCTTTCACACCAATTCCCGAAGTCATTTCTGTCTTATGTTCCATTTACATGACCACTTACTACATCTCCCATTTTGAATGCTCGTTACACAGGAGTATGTCTTCCCTAATTATGCATTGGTCCATGGAAACATTCTAGTGAAGAACGAATTCCTCATATATTAACAATAAAAAAAAACGGGGATAGAATCACATTTCAAACATGTAGAGAATACTGAAAAAACAAAGGCATCCGAAATAAAATAATTTCAATAGTAATAGCAACACTTACTCACGGCAATGAGGATCTCAATTCCCAACAGTGTCCAAGGTCTTAACCATGCACTTAACGATCTCAACACCAGAATGAATGATTCTCCATTAGAGTCGTCACACCTTAGCGATTTGGCAACAAACATCTGAACACACTAATCCTATTATAACCAGACAAAAAGATTCCATTCTTAGACACATGATACTGTATCCGGGTGCTTCTCCGAACAATGTTCAGGTTAACGTTAGTTCGATAAACGCTCAGTTGACTACTTCCGCTCCCACGTTATTCGTTTCTTAGGGGACATACAACGCTGAATCAATCCTCGGAACTGCTAGATTGCGCCCGTACAGCACTGAGTAATTATTTAAGTCACCTGTAAGATCGCTAAACATATCAAACGTTCATATATTACAAATATCAGCACCTATATGTTTAACATAAATGTATTTACTGGAACTAAAGTTTTTTTGGAACTAATAAATGTTTATGGGAACTAAATGGTTTTGGAATTGATACATGGGAACTAAATGTTTTTGGAACTGATAGATATTGATAGAAACTAAATGATTGATACTTGAGTGAAATAGATTTTTGGGTTGGATTGCAGATAATTATTGTAGAACCGGTAGATCCTTACGGAAACCAAATGTTTTTGTAATTTATAAATATTTACTGGAACTAGTAGATACTTATGGGGACTAAGTGTTTTTTTTTCTTTTTTTTTTTTTCTTTCAATGAGATACTAATGCGAACTACTATGCATTTCAGGGACCGCGAGTCATCGTTATTCTCAAATATCTTTCACACTAATTATTTGATCGAAATGGTACTTTAACAGTATACAAGACACCTCCCGCTAATTTTTGGTAATGTACATAGTGCACTGACAAATGGCATTAGTTACGGCGTTTACTCTTGACTTACAAGGTATTGCCAAGCATTGCCAACCAATGTTTTCGAACACGTCCTTTATCCTCATCCCGTTCCTCCCTACCTCCCTCTCTCCCTCCCTCCCCCTTCTCCTCCTAATCCTCTCCTCAGCCCACTTCCCTGGCCTTCCCGTCTCCTCTCCTACCCCTCTCGTGCCTATTATATTATATTTAGTAAACTTGAATGTAATAAAAATGTTGGTTTTTGTAGAATCTGTGTTCATTCAGTTATTGTTATTGTGTTTTCTTAAATTATATAAATGGGAGTAGGCTAAAGAGTGTATGACGGTCACTCTGTCCACTAAGGTCTCCTCACTTCCCCTAAATCCCCCAAGTAGGAGGAGGAGCGTTGTCTACTTCCTTTATGCTCAGCAGGTGAATTGCCACAAAGAAAAAAAATAGAAAAAGGTTATAATTTGGGGGAAACTAATTTCATAATATCATTGTATGTGTATTTCTCCATTCATATCACACTACATTTTAGTTTCTACTAATCTAAGGCCAGTAATACGTATGTAATTCTTGTACCGTACTGAATTTGGTAAATGAGTTGAGTTTCATGCCTCTAGAATTATATTACACATTAATATATGTTACTTATTACCCTATACTCAGGAATTTAAGATACAAGGAGATTTCGTTATAAAAAAAGGTATCCAGTTTCTGCCTCATTCATAATCAGTTAAGAAATCAATTTCCGTATGTCTTTTATAGGTTTTTACCTATTTTTGGAGCATCTGCAACCTTTCATAATTGAGGAGTCGCTCGTTTTTTGTTCCTTGATGGCAACAGGCCAAAAATGCTAGTGATATATGTTTATTAAAAGATTTCATCTCTTATATAATATGAATATACTTGTTGCTTATGAATTTTGAATGCGTAATTAAGAATTAAAATGAATATGTTTTTTCATATATATATATATATATATATATATATATATATATATATATATATATATATATATATATATGTGTGTGTGTGTGTGTGTGTGTGTGTGTGTGTGTGTCTGTGTGTGTGTGTATGTGTGTCTGGTAAAAATGTTCTGTTACAACAGAATTATATCTAATAAAAGGAGCTCATAAAAACACCAAAATATAGAGAAAAGTACTTTATTTCAGAGACTGCTGTCTCCCTCTTTAGATATATGAATGAGAAAAGTTTACACCAAGAGATCCATCCACAGGTAAGCCAATTTAGGTCACCCCGGCTGGTAATCTTCCTTTAATCGTCTTAAGCGTTGGTTGAATCCCATGCTCCTTTTGAGATGTTCATTACCTGCCTCGCTTTTATTAAGGCCGATTCCATCATTTGACTCTTGTACCGGCAGTTGCTGCTATAAATTATATGTGACAAATTCCAGTTTATTCTAACTGACCGTTTGTGTTGTATTAATCTCTGGGGAAGTGATTTTCCTGTAAATCCCATGCCAGGACTGTGACCAATCTTGCATCGGATTTATAGGAAAATCATTTCCCCATAGATTAATACAACACAAACGGTCAGGACTCAGCTATTTTCAACCATATAAATGAACATAAGCATAAATTGAACTGGAATTTGTCACATATAATTTATAGCAGCATCTGCCGGTACAAGAGTCAAATGATGGAATCGGCCTTCATAAAAGAGAGGCAGGTAATGAACATCTCAAAAGGAGCATGGGATTCCGATGTGATCGACAAGATTTTCATTCAACCAACGTTTAAGAAGATTAATGGAAGATTATCAGCGGGGGTGACCTAAATTGGCTTACCTGTGGATGGATCTCTTGGTATAAATACCACCATTTCTGTAAGCTTTTCTCATTCATATACCTGAAGAGGGAGACAGCAGTCTCTGAAATATAGTACTTTTCTCTCTATATTTTGGTGTTTTTATGGGCTCCTTTTATTAGATATCGACAATACAAAGGAAATTAATAGTTTGCCTATGAGAACAAATAGTTCGCATTAGAAATTACAGCTACCTATGGAAGATCATTCCAAGGTATGGGAATAAACCGTTATATTGTTTATATAAATTCAGTAACAAATAATGCCCTAACAAGGATATTCTCAGTCGGCTACGAAAACAAAACTCACTATCAACAATGTTAATAGCTGTCTATAGAAATTGATTGACGCTGTCGGTTGAAGTAACAACTGTCCATGAATCTGCTGGATACATGTTGTAATTGACAGCTGTATTTCAAATAAAAGATGGATTCATCTGTACGGAGAGAGAAGAGGAAATGGGTCACGTATCTTTATTTGTTTAATTTTTCCCCCTTTCCTTAATGTTTATTTCTTATTAATCTTTAGTAGCTTTTGTATTATATCTTTTATTTTATGAAATTTTGATGTTACTCTCTCTCTCTCTCTCTCTCTCTCTCTCTCTCTCTCTCTCTCTCTCTCTCTCTCACACACACACACACACACAAATTACTCATCATTAAACGGATGACGTCAATAACAATACTGAAGTACCTTTCCTTTCAAACTATACTAAGTATTCACTTGAGTGCGTTATGTGCTGCCAAGTTCTTGAGTTAATAAGAAATTCGTCGTCTCATGTGCTCGAACCACGGAAATCAAGAATTCGTATTAACATACATGAAAATATATTATTTCCAAAGTAGAGTGAATTGGATATTAAAGAATATTTGAAGCTTAATGCTTGTATATGAATCACGGTGATGTGATAAAATATATTCATGGTACGGCTACATGTTACAAACGTAATACAAGGCTATTATGGTCGAGGTGGGATGATGGTGACTCTAATAACAAATACCAAAACTCGACAGAGATTTGTAGGTGAGAGTCGGTGACAGGCCGGGAGAAGAGAGGGGACTTTGACTAGGATCTCCAGATGGGAGAGCCAGGGTGCGTTGTGGCACTGATAGGGCATTTTGAATGTGCTCAGGATTCAAGGAGATTAGAGGGGTGCTTTGGCACGGATTGCGAGGTCAAGCCAGTCACAGGAATTACATTTCTTAGGTGGATGACGTGGATGATGGTCGGAGATTGGCACTGCTCAGGGCGCTCAAGTGGCACTGACAGTGAGGTTGGAGACGTAATTATGCCTGACTGATGATTGGAGGGGCTAGGACCCTAGGAGTGACGTAAATTGGAGGGGGGCTGGAAGTCCTGTTCCAAGAGGATGTCGCAACCTCCGGGGAGATAGCTTGCTACTGCGAATTTGCATACCTTGGATCAGTGAGGACGCGTGACCCTCAACTGGACAGTGGGGAGTATCATCTTGGATCGATTGATACCCTGAAGGGTGATGACATTCCGATGGTCAATGGGGGCCCCATAGGGAACCTTATCTTCCATTATCAGAGAGATTTATGCGCTAGTGTTATCGAAAGCGTTGACCTGGCAGGCGGAATAATTGCCTCGAGGAGGTGCTACGTATGTGGGACCCTCGGCGGGAGGACCTAAGGATGAAGGATCCAGAACTGCCAAGGCAATGGCAGGGGTCTCGAAATAGAGGGGAAAAAGTCGATAACATGCGGACGTGT
>NC_061101.1:46668345-46673345 GCF_015104395.2 Macrobrachium nipponense
ATTGCATCGATTCCGAATTAAGGATTTGGACAGACCTTTCATTTCGCTTTTCCGGAGGAAAAACTCATTGGACGAGCGAGAGCGGTTCAAGGACCTGCAATGAAAAGGAAAGCAATGAAAGGGACTCCACAGGGGAAGAGTAATATGTCTTCTTCGTTCTGTTCTGAAGACTTCCTAGTAAGTTCTTTTTTATCAACGATGCCCGCCGGTCTAAGGTTATACTCGTGCTGTTTACCTGCTTTTATTTATGAACTAATTTCAAGCTTCTAGTTAGACTGCTGTAGCCTCTTTGGAACACATCTCTATCCTTTCTTACTTGAGGATGCTTTCCCTGCCATTTATTTCTGTTAAAGGGTGTATACACTTAGTCACCCGCAAGCAGATAAAAATCTTCTTATCTATATGCGTTTGTATTTGAGGCACAGAATGAGATCGAAACATTACATGCAAACCTTCCATTCTGCCCCTAACCTAGTAAAGAGAATCTTTTCTTCGCCCAATAAGCTCCTATTGGACTGGCAGTATTTATCTCAGGGCCAAGTCCCAAAATTTTACCACTGTCAGTCTCCAGATCATAAGGCAACATCCCCTCACTGATATCTACAGATGAGGACTATAACTGGAAACCAGGTATCAGTACAAATAAAGATGCATGATGAGCAGATTATCGATGGTATTGATGTTGAAATTATACAAACTTTAACGGAGACTCCTTGAAATAACTTAACCAAACTAACTTATTGATATTTTAATGAAACCAAAGTCAAAGAAAGCTTATTAAGTACGAAGCAGTGAACGCATGCGAACTATGCTTAAAACAGAAATTAGAAATGGGAAAAAAATAACAAAGAGAACGTTAGAGAGCTATAAACTGAGATGTATTTGCGTAATAATAATAATAATAATAATAATAATAATAATAATAATAATAATAATAATAATAATAATAATAATTTTAGGTATGGAGTTAATCAATGCATTTTCTGCAATTTTGCTTTCTTTAATCGCATCACTTACAAAACATTAAGACTTCTATGTTGTTTATGGTAATACTCTTAAAAAATCTACACAGAAAATGGATGCCGGGTACCAACTCAAGAAAAGAGGCAACAGAATTAACCATCTGATGTTCATGGACGACATCAAGCTGTATGGTAAGTGCATCAAGGAAATAGATACCCTAATCCAGACTGTAAGGATTGTATCTGGGGACATCAGGATGGAGTTTGGAATAGAAAAATGCGCCTTAGTCAACATACAAAAGGGCAAAGTAACAAGAACTGCAGGGATAAAGCTTCCAGATGGGAACAACATCAAACACATAGATGATACCTGGGAATAATGGAAGGAGGGGATATAAAACACCAAGAGATGAAGGACACGATCAGGAAAGAATATATGCAGAGACTCAAGGCGATACACAAGTCAAAACTCAACGCCGGAAATATGATAAAAGCCATAAACACATGGGCAGTGCAAGTAATCAGATACAGCGCAGGAATAGTGGAATGGGCGAAGGCAGAACTCCGCAGCATAGATCAGAAAACCAGGAAACATATGACAATACAGAAAGCACTACACCCAAGAGCAAATACGGACAGACTATACATAACACGAAAGGAAGGAGGGAGAGGACTACTGAGCATAGAGGACTGCGTCAACACCGAGAACAGAGCACTGGGGCAATATCTGAAAACCAGTGAAGACGAGTGGCTAAAGAGTGCATGGGAAGAAGGACTAATAAAAGTAGACGAAGACCCAGAAATATACAGAGACAGGAGAATGACAAACAGAACAGAGGACTTGCACAACAAACCAATGCACGGACAATACATGAGACAGACTAAAGAACTTTCCAGCGATGACACGGGGCAATGGCTTCAGAGGGGAGAGCTAAAGAAGGAAACTGAAGGAATGATAACAGCGGCACAAGATCAGGCCCTAAGAACCAGATATGTTCAAAGAACGATAGACGGAAATAACATCTCTCCCATATGTAGGAAGTGCAATACGAAAAATGAAACCATAAACCACATAGCAAGTGAATGTCCGGCACTTGCACAGAACCAGTACACAAAAGAGGCATGATTCAGTAGCAAAAGCCCTCCACTGGAGCCTGTGCAAGAAACATCAGCTACCTTGCAGTAATAAGTGGTACAAACACCAACCTGAAGGAGTGTTAGAAAACGATCAGGCAAAGATCCTCTGGGACTATGGTATCAGAACAGATCGGGTGATACGTGCAAATAGACCAGACGTGACGATGATTGACAAAATCAAGAAGAAAGCATCACTCATTGATGTCGCAATACCATGGGACACCAGCGTTGAAGAGAAAGAGAGAGAAAAAATGGATAAGTATCAAGATCTGAAAATAGAAATAAGAAGGATATGATATATGCCAGTGGAAATCGTACCCATAATCATAGGAGCACTAGGCACAATCCCAAGATCCCTGAAAAGGAATCTAGAAAAACTAGAGGCTGAAGTAGCTCCAGGACTCATGCAGAAGAGTGTGATCCTAGAAACGGCGCACATAGTAAGAAAAGTGGACTCCTAAGGAGGCAGGATGCAACCCAGAACCCCACCCCTATAAATAACACCCAGTCGAATTGGAGGACTGTGATAGAGCAAAAAAAAAAAAAAGTAATAATAATAATAATAATAATGCAATACGAAAAATGAAACTATAAACCACATAGCAAGCGAATGCCCGGCACTTGCACAGAACCAGTACAAAAAGAGGCATGATTCAGTGGCAAAAGCCCTCCACTGGAGCCTGTGCAAGAAACATCAGCTACCTTGCAGTAATAAGTGGTACGAGCACCAACCTGAGGGAGTGATCGAAAACGATCAGGCAAAGATCCTCTGGGACTATGGTATCAGAACAGATAGGGTGATACGTGCAAATAGACCAGACGTGACGTTAATTGACAAAATTAAGAAGAAAGTATCACTCACTGATGTCGCAATACCATGGGACACCAGAGTTGAAGAGAAAGAGAGGGAAAAAATGGATAAGTATCAAGATCTGAAAATAGAAATAAGAAGGATATGGGATATGCCAGTGGAAATTGTACCCATAATCATAGGAGCACTAGGCACGATCCCAAGATCCCTGAAAAGGAATCTAGAAAAACTAGAGGCTGAAGTAGCTCCAGGACTCATGCAGAAGAGTGTGATCCTAGAAACGGCGTACATAGTAAGAAAAGTGATGGACTCCTAAGGAGGCAGGATACAACCCTGAACCCCACACTATAAATACCACCCAGTCGAACTGGAGGACTGTGATAGAGCAAAAAAAAAATATATAATAATAATAATAATGGACGACATCAAGCTGTATGGTAAGAGCATCAAAGTAATAGATACCCTAATCCAGACTGTAAGGATTGTATCTGGGGACATCAAGATGGAGTTTGGAATAGAAAAATGTGCCTTAGTCAACATACAAAAGGGCAAAGTAACAAGGACTGAAGGGATAAAGCTACCAGATGGGAGCAACATCAAACACATAGATGAAATTGGATACAAATACCTGGGAATAAAGGAAGGAGGGGATATAAAACACCAAGAGGTGAAGGACATGATTAGGAAAGAATATATGCCGAGACTCAAGTCAAAACTCAACGCCGGAAATATGATAAAAGCCATAAACACATGGGCAGTGCAAGTAATCAGATACAGCGCAGGAAAAGTGGTGGAATGGACGAAGGCAGAACTCTGCAACATAGACCAGAAAACTAGGAAACATATGACAATACACAAAGCACTACACCCAAGAGCAAATACGGACAGACTATACATATCACGAAAGGAAGGAGGGAGAGGACTACTAAGCATAGAGGACTGCGTCAACATCGAGAACAGAGCACTGGGGCAATATCTGAAAACCAGTGAGGACGAGTGGCTCAAGAGTGCATGGCAAGAAGGACTGATAAAAGTAGACGATGACCCAAAAATATACAGAGACAGGAGAATGACAAACAGAACAACAAACCAATGCACGGACAATACATGAGACAGACTAAAGAACGGCCAGCGATGACACATGGCAATGGTTACAGAGGGGAGAGCTCAAGAAGGAAACTGAAGAAATGATAACAGCGGCACAAGATAAGTCCCTAAGAACCAGATATATCCAAAGAACGATAGATGGAAATAGCATCTCTCCCATATGTAGGAAGTGCAATACGAAAAATGATACCATAAACCACATAGCAAGCGAATGTCCGGCATTTGCACAGAACCAGTACATAAAGAGGCATGATTCAGTGGCAAAAGCCCTCCACTGGAGCCTGTGCAAGAAACACCAGCTACCTTGCAGTAATAAGTGGTACGAACACCAACCTGAGGGAGTGATCGAAAACGATCAGGCAAAGATCCTCTGGGACTATGGTATCAGAACAGATAGGATGATACGTGCAAATAGACCAGACGTGACGTTGATTGACAAAATCAAGAAGAAAGTATCACTCATTGATGTCGCAATACCATGGGACACCAGAGTTGAAGAGAAAGAGAGGGAAAAAATGGATAAGTATCAAGACCTGAAAATAGAAATAAGAAGGATATGGGATATAACAGTGGAAAATCTTGTACCCATAATCATAGGAACACTAGGCACGAATCCCAAGTATCCCCGAAAAAAAGGAATCTGAAAAAACTAGAGGCTGGAAGTAGCTCCAGGACTCATGCAGAACAAGAGGGTGATCCTAGAAACGGCGCACATAGTGAGAAGAGTGATGGACTCCTAAGGAGGCAGGATGCAACCCGGAACCCCACATTATAAATACCACCCAGTCGAATCGGAGAACTGGGATAAAAAAAAAATCATCATCATCATCATCATCATCAACATCATCTCTATATTATCATTATTGCCAGAAACTTTCATGATTATTGCTGGCACTGATATTGATTTTTTTAGTAAGAAGAAAATTGGCTGAAACACCCTGCAGCAAGATCTCCATTTTACAGATCTTTAACATTTGGACCCA
>NC_061101.1:46678345-46683345 GCF_015104395.2 Macrobrachium nipponense
AAAAGAAAAAGTAAGTCTGGATCTTGAGTTCCTGCAATATTGTTCAATTAATGATATTGTTCCAAATTCTGATAAATTTAAAGTTTTACAAAAATCATTATATAACTCTCAGTTTTATTCTGGCACAATTAGCATTTACTGAACTACGAAATTAGCTGTAAACAAAAAGACTATGAACCCCTTAACAAGCAATTTAATAGTTTTCGCCACCAAGTTCTTGAATCGTTCTCTTTTATTGATAGGATTATTTTTACTCAGATTTTTACCCACAGTTTTAACCATTTTTTTAACACTACATAACGGAGACATCATAGAAATTTGGTAAATCTTGGAAATATTCTACCAAAATTTCATAGTTGTTATAAATTTGTTTTTTAATTTTTCGAAATACGTATTGCCTAAACGAGAAGAATTCCTTTTGTCATTTGGGTTAGATTTTTGCTTACCAAATTTTAAACCTAATTATTGTCAGTTCTTTCTGCCCCTTGAAGTTATTTCATCGTTTAAAAAATCTCAATTTGTGTAGTGGCCTAGTTAGCCGCCTACAGAGCGAGTTAATGGATTTATCCCAAAATGCTTTCTCAAAACTTAAATTGGGCTCATTTTTTTAAAAGAGTGATTTGGAAGTTCTCAAGTTCCTTTCTAAGCGTGATGCCATCATCAATATTAGGCCGGATAAGGGAAGGGGACCTAACATTGGATAAAAAGTGGACTATAATAACAAAATGGCTACTATTTTAAGCGATCGTACAAGGTTCCTGAAAGTAGGTGGGTGCGTAATTATCAAAGCATATTCAAAGTCAATGATAAAATCAATAAATTTCTAATAGCCTTGAAAGATGACATAATTGATGAAAAAGTGTTCCAAGATTTTTTCTCCAGTGGTCCATCTTACGGAATTTTGCATGGCCTACCAAAGATACATAAAAAGATAATGCTCCTCTCCGCCCTATCTTGGTTTCTTACAACTCACCTAATTACAAACTAGCAAAATTTCTCGTCCCTCTGCTGGAACAGATGACCGCTAATCAGTATACCCTTAAAATTTCTGAACAATTTAAAGAACGGTGTTTTAAAGTTCTTTGAGAATTGGCCGTGCTGGACACGGCATTTGATTTGTTTTTAATGGACAGCTTTATAAACAAAAAATTGATGGGATGGGTTTCCTCTTGGCTCCTACCTTTTGCGAACATATGCATATGCTCCCTGGAGGAGCGCATTTTGGACGCCAAAGCCCCCTGGCCCTCCGCCCTCTGTTTTACTCACGCTACTTGGGACGACGCTTTTATCTTATTCAAGCATGAATTCGAGGCGGCATGAACTCATATCCTCATGCGGTGGCGGTGTGGTCTAAGGCTTCACTGTGCGTCCTGAATTTGTTGGTTCGATGGTTCGCACCCGTGAGCTGACAAATTTCTTATCGACTAAAAGAATTCCCCTTCTGTTAACATATATGAAAATATATTAATTTCGAGGTAGAGCGAATTAGATATTAAAGGACATTTGTAACTAGATGTAGATGTATATATATATATATATAATTATATATATATATATATATATATATATATATATATATATATATATATATATATATATATATACTTTTAGGGCATAGTTTTTCTCTAATACAATTTTCGTTAAAAGCAATTGCTTTAGTGGCAATTGCTTTTAACGAATAATATATATATATATATATATATATATATATATATATATATATATATATATATATATATATATATATATATATATATATATATATATATATAGATATATATATATATATTATTACGTGCATGGCTGTGTGAAATTTATCATTAACTCTAGAATTAACTGACATCTGACAAGAATGATGGGTCATGTGAGTAATAAAGAGAAGAATGGGAAAAATGGTATTAAAACTGATGGATATAAGGGAAAAAAATACAAAAGTTACACTTAACTAAGATTTTCATTTTGTAGATCCGAAATAATTCTGCAAGAGATAAATAGACGCTAGCTCCGTGGCAATGAGATGACGTTAATTTACAGAGCAATTAGTGCCACTGTGAAACCCAGTAAAAGATAAATCCCCTTTATGAAGAACCCAGCATTTACAGAAATAAGACGCTTGCACAGTTATGGCAAATCATACAAAAAATTTTATCAGTAGCTCTTCATTCTTGATAACTTTGGGATTCGGGATAGGTGATTGACACTCTGGTGCCTGGAACACGTGAAAGGTGGTAACACAATTTCTTGTGTTGCCAATAATTAGGTAAATTAAGGACATTGTAATTCTTGATCGAAGAAAATGTTATTAATATAATGGAATTTTGCATAAGGTAGAGAATGTAAGTCACTTAACACTGTTATGAGTTAGCAATAAAAATGAACACTTTTAGTTACGAGTCACAAATATTTCCTCACTTCACTTCTTCTCTGAAGGAGATGCAAGGTCGGGTAGGGGGCGGGATTTGAGTTATCTATATGAGAGCAGACAGTAATTAAAGAAGTAAAAGGATGGTGTGTTGGGTAAATTTCAAATCCAAACGTACTTGGTTTGTGACAAGTCATGTCTTGAGTAGATTGCCTGGCACGGGGGTGAAAGTAGCTCAGGGGGAGGATCGTCTGGACCCCAAGATAGTGATAGGGTCTCTCTGTGACCCATCTGTACAGAACTACATCTACTAGGTGAATGGCGATTGGAGAGAGACTTCTCTGCTCTGTCCCTCTCTCTCTTTTTTTCTCTTCTTTTTTGCATCTTGGCGCTGAATTCCTTTGGGTTTGGTCTGGAAAGAAATATGCAGAACAATACCAGGTGTGGAAAAATAGGCAATGGAAGTAATTAGCAATACAAGAGACAGAGTTATTTGGTGGGTGGAGCAAAGTAGGATAATCGCCTTGTCCAAATGTTAATTATTAAGGAAAGAGGAAGACACTGCTTCTGCGAATTGATGTGAGTGGTCTAGATTCTTATGGGGAGTGAGGAAAATATTGTACTTATTTTATGTGATTTATTAATGCTGAGAGCTTCAACGAATATCTCGCGCATGCACGTTACAGCTCCCCACAGAAAAAGACATTAAACGCCTTTTTCGGGCATAAATGTCAGCAAGCTCAAAGAATTAAGAAAGCTTACACTCTCTCTCTTACAGCTTTATGCCCCATTACTTAAGATTAAATTAATGCTAGGTTCACCTACAAGATTTAGTTAAGTTTTAAGTTTTACTCTATATGGCTTGTAGGCTATGAGCAAATATATGTAGCAAATAATTCAATGTAACTTGAATGATTTAATATTAGTTACAATGTATATAGTATTTCATTACTTAGAGTTTATCCTAACGAAACTAAAAGAGATTTTAACCCTAGCTAATTAAAAAATTTCATACAAACGCTAATATAATGTATATGGGGTTCTTGACCCACTATTTGACCTCAGTCATTACTAACAAATAATTGTACCAGTATGACTGGTAGATGGCACTGTGTAATTTGCACCAGTACATAGTAAGGTTAATAGATAGAATAAGGCAAAAGGAGATGGGGGTAAAAGTTGCTACATGAATCCATATTAAACGTACAAAGGAGATCAATCTATAAGTTACAAAGTGGGATGTAGGGAGTGCCTTAGCATCTGCCTCTGGTAATGAGGGGTTGCCAAGTACTCGGGAAGAAGTACGTTATTAGTACGCAGATAGATTGGAAGAGGTTTAAGGTTTGTGAATACACCCACAAAAGGGGCAAGAAGTAGAAATATGAAGGTAGTGATGGGCACTGTCACTGATAAGGTGCCTTTACACCCAGATAAATTGGGCACTGAGCCAGGATTAGGCAAGTACCAAGAAAGCCCAGTAGTTCTTGTGGGCTACCTGTAAGACCTACACCTCATACCTCTCCTCCTTGTTCCTCGTCTACCCTGCATGTTTGTTGGTATAGGAGGAAGCTGTAACACTAGATCCAAAGGAGGAGGTGGCATCTTAGACATTCCTACTGCCTCAACAGTGGAGATTTGATGGCACCAACAATTGTTGTCATTTGTTGGCGCACTTCACATAGTTCAGCTTTCAGCTGGGCCATAGGTAAATTTTCCAAATAGCATGCTCTGGGATGTGTAAGGGGTGGAATAAGGTTTGGCAGTCATGGAGGCCTCAACAGGTGTCAATGACCAACTCGGGCATGGTTTGTGAAACCACACCTTTGTGTGAATTTCCGCCATGGTCGTGGGAGTCTGAATTGGACTCAGTTTTTATGAAGGAATAACTCTTGGTCTGACACTGGTGGCAGGGCCAAGCCAGGAGGTAAGAGTGACCCTGTTGGAGATCGCCTGGAGGGAGATGCGGTGTGGGCTCTTGGCACTGGATTGGATTCCAGGCCAGGCACAGAATTTTTTACTAGACGGATGGCTCAACATCCAGAGGATGGAGGCATGGCACTGTTTAGGGCACCTCAAAGCGGCGCTGGCAGTATAGTTAAGAATAGTTTGCGGAGGACTCTCTGTGGAGGCCTTAAAATCTTGTCTTAGGAGGGCATCATAACCTGTCGACAGTGGCTCCATAGGAAACTTGACCTTCCCTTATGAAGGAGATCTTTGCACCAGAGTGTCAAAAGCTCTGACATGGCGTGCATTGTAGTTGCCTGTGGGAGGTGCTATAGTGATAGGACCTTCAGCTGGTGGGCCTAAGGCTGAGGGTGTGACAGCTACTAAGGCAATGGCAGGTGTAGCAGTCTTGCTTGGGTAATTCGCACATCACGGCAGAATGTCCGTAAACCTTGCACACATTGCAATAGTTTCAGGGGTAGTCTCTTGTTGGCATTGTTCCGTTAAAGGGAGCCGGCCTGATACTGGCTCGGGAGGCATTAAATCCTCTGAGCCCGTAGGGGTAGTGGTGGTCACAGGGTGTTGGCTGTCACGTGGTATGTTGTGACAATGCTCAATGCTATGTCCAGTTCGTTTGCAGAAGCTGCATGTAACTGATTTAGAGGTGGGCCCATTCTAAGTTTGTGCCATTGAG
>NC_061101.1:46688345-46705845 GCF_015104395.2 Macrobrachium nipponense
AATAAAAAAAATATAAAATACAAAATAGTTGAAAATAAAAAAAAAAGATACAAAATAAATATATAAATAAAAGTAACTAAATAAATATCAATAAGTAGAAGTAATAATAATTCTACCACATCACACTACTCTCTAAAACTCTTAAATTCCCAAAAATTCTTCCTAAAAACTAACCTCTAAATGAAACTCCAAAAATAAAATAAAAAAGAAAGAAATAAAAAACAATTAAATAAAAATAACAAATATATGAAAAATAAACTAAAAAGAAATAAGTAAATTAAAAAAATGAATACATTTTTGTAAAATAATTAAAAATTAAAAAACTAAAAAACTATATATACAAAAATGAAAAAATAAAAAAAAATAATAAATAAATAAAAAAAATTGAAAAATTTCGATAACATAACAAATAAAAAGAAAGAAATAAATATATAAATAAGAAAATAAAAATAAATAAATATAATCAGATAAATAGATAAATAAATAGATAAAAATAAATATATAAGTATATTCATTAATGAAAATATATAGAGATAGAAAAAATAAATAAGTAATGAAGTAAATAAAAAGAAATTTATTAAAATGAAAAGAAATAAATAAAAAAAGTAAAAATTGATTATTAAAAAAGTAAATAAAAATATATAGATAAAAAAAAAATAAATACAAATAAATAAATAAACAAATAAAATATATAATTAAATAGATAAAAATAAGTGAATAAATAAAATAAATAAAAATAATAAAAAATAAATAAATATAGATAAATGTATAAAAATACATAAATAAATGGAATTATAAAAAAAAAGGAAATAAATAAAAAAATAAAAATAAGTTAAATAAAAGCAAATAAATATGTTAATAAATAAAAAAAATAAATAAATAAGTTAATGAGGAAAAAATAAAGAAAACAAATAAATAAGTAGATAAAAATAAATAAATAAAATATTTAAATATAAAGTAAAAAAGTAATAAAAATATAGACAAATAAATAAAAACAAATGAAATAAATGGACACATATAAATTAAAATAAATAATGAAATGTATAAACAAAATTAATTTATAATTGAAAATAAAAATGTAAATAAATAAGAATAGAAAATGAAAATAAAGATAAATAAAAATAAGTGAAGAATATATAGATAAAAAATAGATTAAATATATAAATATAGATAAATTAATAAAAATAAATAAATAAATAAATAAAACAAACAAATAAATAAAGAAATGAATAAATAATAAATACAATAATACAGGTATATAGAAAATAAATAAAAATAAATAAGTAAAGTAAATAAAAATTAATGAAAAAATAAATAAATAATTAAAGAAACAAATAAATAAAATAATTAATTAAATAAATAAATAAACTAAATTAACAAATAAATAGAAAAAAATTAAAATAAATAAATACAATTAAATAAATAAATAAAAAATAAAATAAATAAATAAACAAATAAATATACATAGAGAAAAATAAATAAATAAATAAAATAAAAAAATAATATAAAAAATAAATAAAAAATAAATAAATCAATAAATAAAAATAAAAATAAATAAATAAGTGAATAAAATAAATGAATAATTTTAATAATTTAACATACATAAATAAAATAAATAAATAAATAAATAAATAAAATAAATAAATAAATAAATGAAATAAGAAATAATAAATAAAAAATAAATAAAAAAATAAAATAGTTAAACATATAGAGATAAAATATATAAATAAATAGATAAATGAATAAAAATAAAGATAAATATAGAAAAAATATATAAAATAAAATTGAAAAAATAACTAAATTAAATGGAAAATATAAAAGATATAGGGGAAACAAATAAACAAAAAGAAATATAAATAGATAAATGAAATAAAAAAATAAATGGAAATGGAAAATAAAAAATAAACAAAAATGAATAAATATAACTAAAAATGAATAAAGAATAATAAAAGTAGATGGATAAAAAGATTTAGAAAAAAACTAGATAAAATTAATTAATCAAATAAAAAAAAATATAAATAAAAAATGATAAATAATTTATATAAATAAATAAAAATAAACAAAAAATAAAAATAAAAATAAAAAATATGAATAAGAATAAATAAATAAATAAATGATATAAATAAGTAAATGAGAAGAAATGCAATTAAATAAATAAAAATAAATAAAAATAAGAAATAAATACAAACAAATAAATATAAATAAATAAACAAAAGGGTAAATAAATAAAATAAATAGAAAGATAAATGAAAATAAATAAAAATAAATAGATAACTAAATACAAATATATAAAAATATGAAAATAAATAAATAAAAATAAATAAATAAATAAATAAATAAGATAAATAGGAATAAATAATTAAGAAATAAATAAAAAGAAAAAAAAAAAATATAATTATTTTTATGTATTTGTTTATTTACTTATTTATTTATTTATTTACTTTTTTATTTGTTTGTATGGTTTTATTTATTTATTTATATATTTCTTTATATATTTTCATCTATATATTTATATATATATTCTTATTTTTTATCTTTATTCATTTTTATTTAATTCTATTTTTTATTTATTTATTGTTATTCACTTAATTATTATTTATTTTTATAAATTTATTTAATTTCCTTTATTTATTCATTTTTACTAATTTATTTTTTTACTAATTTATTTTCATTTTATTTTTAATTATTAATTTATTTATTTATTTATATATTTATTGTTTTCATTATATTTTTTTATTTTTTTATTTAATATTCATTTTATTTATATTTTTCTTTTTTTATTAATTTATTTACTTTTGTTTATTTCTTATTCATTTATTTATTTATTTACTTATTTTTTTTTTTTATTTTATTTACTTGTTTTTTTCATTTATTTATTTGTTTTTAATTCATTCATTTAGTTTTAAATATTTTTATGCGTCTTTATATATTTATTTATTTTTCTATTGTTATTTTTTCTTTATTTGATTTTCATTTATATATTTATTTTTTATTTATTTATTTAACTTTTAATTTATTTATTTTCATTTTATATTTTTTTATTTTTATTAAATCATATATTTTCATTTACATTTATTATTTTTATTTAATATTTATTTCTTTATTCATTTATTTTAATTTTCTATGTTTTATTTATTTTTTCAAATTTAAATATTTATTTATTTTCATATATTTATTTGATTGTATATCAATTATTTAGTTTATTAATTTTTCAAATAAATTTTTATTTATTCATTTATTTTTTTTATTTATTTATTTATGTTATTTTTTATTTATTTATCTATTTATAAAAAAAATTTCATTAATTTATGAAATTATTTTTGTTTTTTTCCTTTTATGTTTTTTCATATTTTTATTTATGTAAGTATTTTTATTTATTTGATTTAATTTTTATTTATTTTTTAAATTTTTTTTAAGTTTTTTATTGATTTATATAACTTATTTATTTTTATTTATATTTATTTTGGTTTTATTTATTTTCCATTTATATATTTATGTATCTTATTTTTATTTATTGTTTTAAATTTATTATAATTTTTATTTATATTTTTATTTATTTTATTTTTAGGTTAATTATTTGCATTTTTAGGTTTATTTATTTTTATGTGAATGTCTATCATTTTTATTTATTGTATTTATATTTTTTATTTATAGATTCTATTTATTTTTAGGTAATTATTGTATTATTTATTTAATTTTTATTTTGTTTATTTTTTATTCATATATATTCATTTTTATTTATTTATTTTACTCTAGTTATTTTTCTGTATTTTTATTTACTTTTATTTCTTTTATTTATTCCATTTTTTTAAATCTATTTTTTTATAATATGTTTATTTTCATTTATTCTATTTATCATTCATTTATTTGTACTTATTTACTGTTTTATTTATTTATTTATTTAGTTTTTATTTATATATGTATTTAATCTTAATTAATTATATTTATTTATTACTTATTATTTATCTATTTCTATATATATTTCATTTATTTATTTCTTTTTATTAATTTGTATAATTTATTTATTTTTATTAATTTATATATGTTTATATTCTTTTTTTATATATATTTTATTTATTTATTTTATCTTATTTATTTATGTTACTTTCTTCTTTTTATTTTCTTATTTATCGTTTTGTTTATTTTATTTTATTTACGATTTTGTTTATTTTTATTTATTTATTTATTTTTATTTGTTTTTTATCTATTCATTTTTTTTGGTGGTTATATTTATTTACTTACTTTAATTATTTTTTTTTATTTTTTTATATTGTTTTATTCTTCTTAATCAAATTCATTTTTTTAATTGTTTATTTTGTTTATTTGCTTATTTTTTTATTCATTTAATTTAATTTACTTTTATTCATTTATATTTATTTAATCATTTTTATTCCTTTTTTATTTAATATTTTCCTTTATCTATTTATGTCTATTCATTTGTTTATTTATTTACTTACTGTTATTATTTTTTTTTTAATTTTTTTTATATTGTTTTATCTTTTTAATCAATTCTTTTTTTTAATTTGTTTATTTTGTTTATTTGCTTATTTTTTATTCATTTACTTTAATTTACTTTATTCATTTATTGTATTTAATCATTTTTATCCCTTTTTTTATTTAATTATTTTCATTATCTATTTATGTCTATTCATTTGTTTATTTATTACTTTCATTTATTTATTTACTTATTTTTGTTTATTTATCAATTTCTTCCATTTATCTTTATTTTATAACCATTTTTTTATTTTATATGATTTATTTCTTCTTTAGTTAAAAGTTGTTAAAAATTTAAATTTTTTTATTATATATGTAATGACGAAAATACATAATAGAAGTAATGTGGGAACATTACTTAAATAAAGAACTCACAACGTAACCAGGTCAGGGGTTATACAGGAAAGTCTGCCAAAAACCACAGCCCAGGATGCGTGTGACCCTTAGCTAGGCATAAAATGAGACACACATCAACAATCCAATTCCGTGGGAAACCTACTTCAGTTCTCATGAGATGACGTGTCTTAGCCTAGATAAGTTATGTTCGTTCGTATACATGTATCCTTTGTTAGGATTGCTCGCCTATGGATTTGTATATCAATTTGTAACACTCACTTCCTCTTCTATCGTCTCTCATAGATATTCAAGCCTTCTCTGCAAAGCTATCTCAAGATGTAACTTTTGAGAATATAAGTCTATTTTGCTACCTCTGTGTTTCCACGACTTACCCTCCAACCAACTTGAGAAATATGAATATAGAGTTCAGAGAATATCTTCCTATTTCAATCGAGAGAGAAAGAGATAGAGAGAGAGAGAACGTCATAACACACAGCTATCCGCTACGCGGATCAAAAAGTTCCCACTGTAGTCTGGTGTAAACCGGCTACTACTACATTGGTGGCAGCTCAAATTGAAAGCTAAAATTGGAAGCTAAAGAGGGTACATCGTCGGTAGCAGATTTAAACACTTTATCATATAACTGAAACCTTCTACGATGTTGAAAAGGAAGAATCTACAAACAGCCACAAATGTCACAGGGAGCGGCGTTGCAGTGCCATGAGACTTCAACTTATCCTACGATGCCTACCTTGGAGCAAATTCAGCTATATCAAAATATATTAGACATACGTTATATCATGGCTTCTTCATCATAAGCTTGCCTTCATCGACACTGCGAAACTTCGAGAACATCCGCCGTACCTGACTTCCGCAGAGTATCATCGACATATCGCTGGAACGGAAATCAGATGTTCTACAAACAAACACACCGGACGAGGCCTTCAATCCGTGTCAAGCGAACCAAGGGCGGATACCAGCTGACCCATGACATCATACAACAACCATCAGAGAGAATCACCAATATAAGGCAGCTAAGTACACCTACTTTATTCACTCACTGTGTAGCATTAGTGTTCAGAACTCTACGCAGGTCGAGAGATCGCTGTTTCTGGGTGAGTTACGAGACGTCAATTAATCTTACTTTCTTGCAGGGATCTATCTTTATCAATTCGCTAACCTTTCCTTGCAGGATTACATCTTTGTCATTCATGTCAATCTTTCTATTTCAGAGGTTTTACTGATATATTTTACCATATCTTATGTGCCTAACTTTATCAGTTTTGGGGGACACATTATTATTTCTGTTCCACATTGTGTTTTATTTAGCATATGCATTTACGCAGTGGACGTGTGTACTCTTATAGGTACTTTGATGGGGTTGCCAATAGACATAGTGATCTTAAGAAATCGAATACAAAGATGGCTACTGCAGTTTCCTCAGGGGCATCTGCATCGGTTTCATCCAGTAATCCAGTAGTAACTTTAGTTAACTCTAGATCTGCAATTGTTCCTTTCCAAGGGCGCATTAATGGGTTTTTTGCCTCAGGGGTATAATCTTGGATTCATCAGTGGATGCTCATTCTTTGAAAGATAAATGTATAACATTGCCTCCCCTACAGCTTCAGGAAACTAAAAGCTTCACACCGATTTTGCAAAAGGGGATGCTGGGTCTTACCTTAGGGGTGTTTCCTTTTTAGAGGCAAAGACATGGGAGGAATTTAAAGTTGAACTACACTCAGTATATGGCAGTGAGGAAGCTTTGGATGAAGTTTTAGCTTTAAGAAATATTTACAATCTGGTCTCTATGACTCATCTTAGCTTGGTTGATAGGGCGGCACTTATTATACAGACCGTTTAAATGAATATCTGGATCAATTTAATCAATCACATTGGGTTAGTGGTGATGGACATAGCTGTAAAGGATTTTATCAGGCTTATATACTTAAACTTTCATAACAGATATTTTGCCAGAACCATTGGTACGGTGTTTTGATGAAGAGCTAACGCCCGACAGTACGGAACTAGACATATATAAACAAATTAAAGAAAACATATGTCTAAATGTGCAGATTCAGACCCCTCTCTTGTACAAGTTATTGCAAAGAATGAAAACAAACCACAGCATGTAAACGTAGTTAGCAGTAACACAGATGGGATAACTTGTTTTAACTGTAAACGTATGGGGCATATGATAGCTGATTGCTGTACGCGTTTTTTGCTCCCTTCATAATAGCATGAGTCATGCATATGCCATTGTTTTGCGTGCAAACAGTGGCAGGGTTAATGCCGAAAAATAAAAAACCACCGCATGTTGCCAATGATAATAAGAAGAAACATCCACATAACCACAAAAAGAAACAATCGAATAGTAACACAGCGCAAAATCAGAAACAAGCTAATCTGGCTTCAGGGGTCTCGGTTCCTAATCCGTCTAGCCAAAACAATCAAAGTCAGTCAAATTTTCTGTGTCCAAAGCAAATCAAATACCACATGAATAACTCCAGCGGGGGAGAGAGTGATGTTGGGTCATCCGTATCACCATATTTTGAATTAAATAATAAATTTAATCATCTAGAAGACTTATGGGAAACACAGAATTTTCCTATGAACCACACAACCGCATCCAAAAAGTCAGTGCAGGATCCCGTAGATTTTCATAGAATTCACACTATCATGAGTACTGGTGAATTACGCCCTAATTTACACGCAGTTAATCTTGAATATCGACCTTTTACATTGTTTTTCGATTCCGGTAGTCCACATAACATAATGGACTTATAGACTCATCACTTGTTGTTTTCGAACTACCCTATTGAGAAGTCCAGAGTCCGACTTTCGGGCATCGGCAATAACGAACTAAGTGTTGTAGGCGTAACTCAGATTCAGTGCAAGGTGGGTAAGTGCACGCTTACCGATACCTTTATAGTTGTACAACACATTGATATGTATCCAGTTGTCATTGTAGGATATCCATCGATGTGCATTCAAAATATTGTTCTAGCTCCTGCAAAAAATGGCGTGTTTATCAAAGGAAAATTCTACAAATCTTCCAACACATTAAAATCCGTTTTTGACAAAAAGGAGACAGACAATCAAACAGTAACGTACATCAAGAACCAATCAACTATGACATTATTCAAGCGGCCCAACAGAATTCTTGCACACCCGAACTGGCTGCTTGCACGCAATCTCTCGGGCTGAATGCACCTCGTATCTCTCAGTGCGTATTACGAAAACCTTGCCAGGATCTGAAATTTTAATCCTTCCAGACACTCTGAAAATTAATGGACTTTCCGTAACACAAGCAATATACACTGTTGACTCACAGCATCAGTTTAACATTAAAGTCTGTAACCACTTGAATACCGATCTGGTAATCAAACAAAACAGCATATCGTGGGTATGGAAGTGTATAAATACCGCATTCTTACTGTTGCTGAAATTGATCACGCTCAACCCATTGTTGACAAGTCCCTCTTACAATCTATCGAAGGTAAAATCAATAAAGAAATTCAAGATGTCGGGATCAAGCAGAAATTTTTTGAACTTTTATCTAAATATCATGATGTTTTCTCCACTAGCGAGGGATCTCTAGGGAAAACAGATGTCATTGACACCATATACAGTTAAAAGACAAGAATAAAGTTATTACGTACCTTCGTATCGTCTCTCTATGAAATTTCAGAATGAAATCAATGAGTATGTAGATAAAATGATAGAAGAAGGGGTCATTAGGAAATCGAACAGTCCTTATAACTTTCCTTTAATGGTTGTACCCAAAAAAGATCGGACTTGGCGAATTTGCGTAGATTTCCGTCGCTTAAACGAGGAAACGATTCCTGATCGTTTTCTGGTGCCATGTACCGACGATATCTTATCCCTGTTAGGACAGAATAGATTTTTCACGTCCTTGGATTTACTTAGAGGCTTTCACCAGATAGCTTTCGCTCAGGAGAGTACCCCGTATACAGCCTTCAGCACATCCAGGGGACACTGAATTTTTGCCTATGCCTTTTGGCTTACATTGCGCCCTAATCACATTTACCAGAATGATTAAATATAGTGTTTGGAGACTTGCTTGGGGAAATTCTTCATGCATATATGGACGATCTTGTAATTCTTTCTCATAGCGTAGAAGAGCATTTGCATAAACTCGAACTAGTACTACGGAGATTAAGACAATATAATTTAAGAGTAAAAATATCTAAATGCAGATTTTTCTTTTTAGTCAGAATTGGTCTATTTAGGTTTTACGGTATCTAGTCAAGGTCTTAAGGTAGTCCACGATAAGGTGTCGGCTATCCGTAACTTTCCGGTACCTACTAATGTTAAGGGCATATATAACAATTTCTTGGTTGCACTGGCCATTCTCGTAAGTTTGTGTACAACTATTCAATCATAGCAGCTCCTGTAACTGATCTTACGAAGAAGGGAGCAGATTTTATATGGTCTGAAACGCACCAACAGGCGTTCTATACCTTGAAAGAGAAATTGTGCAGTTCACCTATCTTAAAATTTCCTAATTTCAGTGAGGAATTCTTTATCGAACTGACGCCTCAGATCAAGGGGTAGGAAGGGCACTACTTCAGCAATATGATAAACAGCTTTTCCCGATAGCTTTTTATTCACGTAAACTGAAGCCATCTGAAAGTAAATATGCAGTAATAGACAAGGAAGGGCTAGCTATCGTTAACTCATTAGTACATTTTAAATTTATAATCTATGGCTATCCTGTTAAGGTCCTTACTGACCATAAACCCTCACCGACTTCTTCAAAGGCTTTAATAACAGTCCCAAAAGAAACTCGGTGGCATATGATCATTCAGGACTCCGTCGCAAAGGAGGGTACTTACCTGGGAGAGCAAATATCATCGCTGACACATTATCCCGCAACCCCACGCCAACATGCTCAGAACCATTAGCTGAACTAGTAGATATCACAACATTCGTTCCCATTGTTAAAACAGTATCCGAACAAGAAAATTCATTAATCCAAAAGGTCGCGCAAGTTGAAGACCTGGGTTGGAGCGCTGAACTGGTACAGACTCAACAAAGGAAAGATCCGCAGTTAAGTAAATTAATAGACGCTTTGAATGGAAATCCTAAAGAAAAAAGAATATTACAGATGCGCAGCAGAATTACATAATCAAGGATAATATTCTGTGTAGATCCGTGATGAGGAAAAACCCAAAGTACACCGCAGGTGACTAACGACCAGGAAGTAGTACCAATCTCTCTTATATCTACTGTCCTTAACTGATTGCATTCCAATCCCTTACATGGTCATCCCGGGTTCTCTATCATGTCACAGAAAGCCAAATCACTATTCTACTGGTCTACAATGCTTACAGATATCAAAAAACACATAGCAAACTGTCACATTTGCCACGAAAACAAGGGCACACTAAGACACCTTTCAGCCTGGGGCCTACCCCGTGCCAAACCAACCTTTAGAAAGAGTACACTTAGATTTATTAACAGGGTTTTACGAGTCTGACAGAGGGAATAAGCACCTCTTAGTGTTAATCAATGCCTTGACCAGATACACAGAATTAATACCTTTGCCAAAACAAAAACTGCAATTGAATGCGCTAGGAAATTCTATGAATCTTATATCTGTAAACACGGAATTCCAACACATGATACCTAATCTCCGACTCTGGTGGAGAATTCAATAATCACGTTCTGTTAACTCCTGTGTGCGAATTTCTTTGCATTAAGAAAATCAAATGGGTTAGTAGAATGGATAAATAGGAAGGTGTTAAATGTCTCACGAGTCACACTAGGGATATGGATCCCAATTAGGATATGGCCATCCCCACGGTCTTAAGCACTCTTAACCACAGTTATCACATATCTATCAAAATATCGCCACTTTTCGAAGCACTTTACAGCACTCCCGCTAGGACGCCTTTATCCATATTGTTACACCCACAAGCAATTTAACCAATCCCTTAAGTGATGTTATGAATGCTAGCGTAAGCAGGTTCAATATACTTTGTAAGAATCTAGAAGATGCCCAAATAATCATGAATAGGAATCATGACAAAACTGCCAACCAAACAAACAAAACCATATACAGTAGGTGATCGAATCTATATACAAATATACGTGCGCAACGGTCTAAACTATAAATTTGAAGGACCATTCATTATCCTCGAACTGCTAGCGGCAAATAGGCTGAAGAAAGTAACACAGCCTACTGACATTCGGGTCATACCACTGGCTCATGTCCGAAGCTAGTGGTAGGGAGTAAGAAAAAAAGGAGAGGAATATTTTATACCTCTATATAAAAACTTATATAATAAACTTGTATATATAAAACTTGTATGAAAATATATGTTTTTATCACATATTTTTATCTGTATATCGTTTAAACCAATGTAATAGCTAATTTAAACATGAGTAATTACCTATAACTGACTATTTGCAGGTTTCCAACATGTAGCTTATCTTGTTTGAACTGGTACTGATCTTTCAGGCATTTTTCTAGTCCAAAACAAATTAAATTCAATTTATTCATGGCTCAATCACTGACAGAACCGAAGACCTATTTATTACATCAAGAAACGTAATTTCGGAAGTTGTTATGCAAACAATTTTCTTGCCAGAGAATAATGTAATTAACCTGAAGACCGACTTATCCCGATTTGCTGAGTCACCTAATCAACTGCACAGACTTTACTTTCCTTACAGTGACGAAAATCCGCTTTCTCAGACCTTGGGTATCGCTGAGTTATTGTCTTTAGATTTGCAAAACAAGATGGCTGAAACAGAATGCTTAGTCTGCGACCTTCTTATGTGGACAGCACGCACACTAGTGTAGAAAGATGTAACCACCTTTTATATTCGCTGCACTTAATTTGTTCAGCTCCGTAGCAAGTTTAGGTCTTGGAATTTCCAATAGTCCTAATATTAAGAGAATTGAATTTTTACAACACGAACATGAATTTATTTTCTCTGAACTTCGCAGACACTTAGAATCAATAAATGAGCTTACGACGTTGGTGAACGAACATTCTAGTAACATAAATCAGATCAAGGACGTGCAATCTTTGCTCGCAACTTTAGCATATTACAATACGAAGATGGATCATATATATACATACTAAGATTTCTCATTTCATTGAAAAATCCAAATATTATGTTGAAGCAATCACTTTAGCCACAAAAGGGGTCCTGGAGCCGCATTTGTTACCAATCAAAGACTTAACATTAACCTTAGAGAATGTGCATGACAAACTTGGTTACACTCCTTTGTTAGAGGCACATAAGATTTAGTTCTATTATAGCCTAATCTCAGTGAGCATGGAAAATTATAGAATCATGATTAATATCCCCTTTGATCCTTACTGATGCATGGAAATCTTAAAAAAGTAGCTCTGTTTCCTACTTGCATGTCAAACAGCTCATTACCAGTAATATCGAATCTGTCTAGCTACGTATTAATTTTCCCTAATAAGGAAACTTTTACGGTCGTCAGCGACCTGGACTCATTCGCTAACTGTTACACAGCCATGGGTAATAATGGTTGTACGGCTGACTCTTTTGAATTCCGCAATGTATTCGAGGGTTCATGTGAGTTAGACCTAGCCTTTAATGGAACTTTGCCCCACACGCGAGAACACTGCTTGGATCACCTCTACCTTTTTGACGAGTATAAGTTCACTCATAGGTTGAGCAACGGAACCTGGCTGAGATTCTCCCTAGAGGGATTTAGCATCGATTGTCCGGATGGATCAGCTACAACTTCCCATCTGTTCATCGCCGCCGACAGCTGCAGTGGAGCAATGACCAACTACACCGTCCACGGAATAAGCACCATAATTCGGGAGAGAGCCTACTTCGCGAATTTCTCCTGGGGTACCACGAATATCGCAGCTCTTCCCCTCCCCTACGACAGGAAGGTAGCCAAGCAGCTGACACGTTTAGCTACCATGGACCCGGTTCACCCCGCTTACGATGTTAGTGAGGATCTTCGTTACTATGTACTTTTAGTTATAGTTTTGGCCACGGTGGCGATCATGGTCGCCGTGAATGTATTCGTTTGGCATAGGATGAGGAGAACAAGAATTTCTCACCAACAGAAGGTCAGAGACCGTCCAGATATTCTCCCCTAAGTCCTCAAGGCATTTGATGTGCGGGTCATTTGAAACTGGCCATTTCATTGACACGAGGTGATTGGTTTGGAATTGCGAATTGCATGAAAAGTTGATCAGGACATTGGCTAATTGTGAAGTAGAGAACCTCATTGACAATGCATTCCATGTGTAAAATTATCAGTATATTAATCAATCAGTGCGCATTTACCTGAAGCATATATTATTAACCTATCAGCGCACACTTATCTATAAAATATATATCTTAATATATCAGAGCTTACCTATGTGAAGCATATAGAATTTAAACAATGAATCAATAATATATATATATATATATATATATATATATATATATATATATATTATATATAGATATATATATTATATATATATATATATATGCGTGTATGCACCAGGAATCTATACAAAGTGCACAAATTTTTAATCACATTTATTGGAATCAATATATATATATATATATATATATATATATATATATATATATAGATATATATATATATATATAGATATAGATATTATATATATATATATATGATATATTATATAGATATATATATAGATATATACATATATATCTATATATATATATATATAGATATATATATATATATATATATATATATATATATATATATCACCTCATAGATAATATACTACAAGGTAACATACTATAGGCCTATATAATATATATATATATATACCCTATATATATATATATATATATATATATATATATATATATATATATATATATATATAGTATGTATATATATATATATAAAATATATATATATTTATATATATATATATATATAATATATATATATATAGGCCTAAAGTATGTTACCTCGTAGTATATTTTCTATGAGGTGATACCTAGTTATCTTATATCTTATCACATTTTGGTACCATTAATTTTTATCAATGTATATATCCTATAACACTATAGCACATAATTATATAACCTTCTGAATTTAAAATCAATTCATATGCATATGATTTTTACATGTATATCCATATAATTTTTCTTAGCATATATACCATTCATATTTACCTTTTTAATCATGTTTTGATCAGTTGAAATATTTGCCATAACTTTGTATTATCTGTATCTGAAATAACACTCGCACACATTCTGTAGCAAGGCATTTTTCCGACCATGACTGTTCTTATATATTGATTTTGTTATTGTGACCGAGCGATAATGTTATGACTAATTACATAATAGAAGTAATGTGGGAACATTACTTAAATAAAGAACTCACAATGTAACCAGGCAGGGGTTATACAGGAAAGTCTGCCAAAAACCACAGCCCAGGATGCATGTGACCCTTAGCTAGGCAAAATTATTATACACACATCAACAGTCCAATTCCGTGGGAAACCTACTTTAGTTCTCATGAGATGACGTGTCTTAGCCTAGATAAGTTATGTTCGTTCGTATACATGTATTTTTTGTTAGTTTTGCTCGCCTATGGATTTGTATATCAATTGTAGTACTTACTTCCTCTTCTCCTATCGTCTCGCATAGACAGTCGAGCCTTCTCTGCAAAGCTATCTCAAGATGTAACTTTGAGAATATAAGTCTATTTTGCTACCTCTGTGTTTTCAACGACTTACTTGTTTCTAACCAACTTGAGAAATATGAATATAGAGTTCAGAAAATATCTTCCAAGTTTATTTATCGAGAGAAAGAGACGGGGAGAGAGAGAACGTCATAACACACTTATCCGCTACGCAGATCAAAAAGTTCCCACGTAGTCTGGTGTAAACCGGCTACTACTGCATATATTTAGTTTTATTTATTTATGTTTATTTATTTTTTTATCTATTATCTTATTTATTTATTTTTATTTATTAATAATTTTACAATATTTTGTTTACTTATTTATTTATTGTTTGATTTATTTTTTTTATTTTATCTATGTACTTATTATATATTCTTATTTGTTATTGTAATTTACTTTTCTTTATTTATGTTTTGATTTACCTATTTCTGTTTTATTTATTATTGTTATTTATTTTTCATTCTTCATTATTTTCTAATAATGTTTATTTATATTAATTTGGATATAGGTGTAGTATAGAGCAATGAATAGATGTAGATAGAGAGAGAGAGATTATATTAGAGAGAGAGGAGAGAGAATGCAGTGAGGATGGAGTAGAGATGTCATATAGAGAGAGAGAGAATATATATATAGAAAGAGAGATTAATATATATAGAATGATAGAGAAAGATAGATATATATGAGATGTATAGAGAGAAGAGATAAAGATAGTCCATGCCGCATATTCTATTAATATATATAATATATATATATATATTATAATATAATATATAATATATATATATATATACTAAGATATAAATATATATATACGTGCATATAGGTATATAGATACATATATCTAATATATAGATATAGAAAAGCCGATACCACGGTGAAAAGGATAACGTGAAGTATTGTCGTTTGAAACAGGGGAAAAGTAAAGTCTCAAATGTGTCGGAAAGGCAGTAAAAGAAGGATAAAGAATTGTGAAGTGTGAACAGCTTTTGATTTAATTTGAACAAATCGGGAAGTTTCCCCGCCCGCATGTAAATATAGATATATATAGATATATATATAGATATATAGATAATATATCTGTATATATAATTATATATATATATATTATATATATATATTATACATGCATATATATATATATATATATATATATATATATATATATATATATATATATATATATATATATATATATATATATATAGATATATATATACGTGGCATATATGTATATACATATATGATATATAGATATATATAAGCGAATACCACGGAAAATGATAACGTGATATTGTCTTGAAACAGTGTAAAAGTAAATCTCAAAATGTTGTGTGAAAGGCATAAAAGAAGGATAAAGAATTGTGAAGTGTGAACAGCTTTTTATTAATTTTCAAATCGGGAAGTTTCCAAGCCCCACCATGTAAATATATATATATATATTATATATATATAATATATATATATATATATATATATATATATATATAATATATAATATATATATATACATGCATATATGTATATATACATATATATATATATATATATATATATATATATATATATATATATATATATATATATATATTATATATAATATATACAATATATATATATATATATAATATATATATATATATATATATATATATATATATATATATATATATATATATATATATATATATATATATATATATATATATATATTATATATATATATAGCTTGATGATGAATAATAGTGCCAAGACTAGGAAGAACATTCTTTAATATTACGAGCTTTCGAGTTTAAAACCTCATCTTCAGCTGAAAAAATGACAAGGATGAGAAATCACTAAAAATTACATTAAAATGAATTGTCTGATTAAAAGCTTCAGTAAAAACATATAATAACGAACATCACATACAAACTAAAAATTAAAAATACGAAAAACTAAAAATTTTAAAAATTTTAATCGTAGAAAGGAGGTGACAATCAGTTAAATAAAGACAGAATCAATATTTTACGTAATCTTAAGAACGATGATAGTATTGTTATTACAAAGCCAGATAAAGGCAGGGGTGTTGTATTGATGAATAGTCGATTATTAGATAAAAATGAAATGAAATACTCTCTGATAATACAAAATTTGGATGTTGAATGTGAGATATTGCGGGTCACATTTTGTAAATTAGAAGATAAATTAAATAGGATGTTAAGAAGTTTGAGAGATAAGATTGGGGAAGTACATATAGTAATTTATATGCTTCAGGGTCAAAGCGCGGTTATATGTATGGTCTACCTAAGGTGCATAAAATAGGAAACCCGTTGACGACCCATTATATCTTCAATTGGTACTTTTAGCTATTACTTATCAAAATGGTCTAGTTCCAGTTTTAAAACCTCTAACTTTTAGTGAGTTAATGTCCCAAATTCTTCCAAGTTTGTCAAAGAATTGTGTTCTTTCGATTTTAACCAAGATGTTGTAATGGCTAGTTTTGATGTAACCTCTCTTTCACAATATCCCATTAAAAGAAACAACTGCATGATTCTTAAAAAATATATGTGAAACCACATAACAACTTTTGGACTTAGTAAAAATAGATTTGCGAAAAGTTATTACAATTGGCTACAACTGATGGCATTTTTACTTTTGATGGTAAATTATATAATCAAATAGATGGAGTTGCTATGGGAAATTCCTTGGACCTGTATATGCAGATTGTTTCATGGTTATTGTGAAAGGATTTGGATGTCTGAATGCCCTGTTGCTTTCAACCGTTGTATTATCGTAGGTACGTGGATGACACTTTCCTTGTGTTTGTAGGAACGTCACGGACGCGGATTTATTTTTTGAATATTTTAATTCTCGTCATCCTAATATTTCTTTTTACTTGTGAGACAGAACAGGATAATATGATGTCATTTTTTAGATGTTCAGGTACACAGAAATAGAGGTAAATTTGAGACTTCCGTTTATAGGAAAAGTACTTTT
>NC_061101.1:46710845-46738345 GCF_015104395.2 Macrobrachium nipponense
CTATTAATTAGTGTTCGGCTATGACAACCAAAGTCGGTTTCAGTGTTCGGTCACACTCATAACCATAGTGTTCCAATACATACACCTACACTGAACGACACAGAGAAGACCACCATGACACTCCCCTGCGCAAACAAACACAAAATGAAACGTTATTATTTGCCTGAAAATACAGAATCAACCAATTAATACCTATCTCCTAACTTAGTTTAAACCTTATTATACCCGACACCTTAATCTTAGACCACTTAATTAATCCACCATTGATCCCCTTCACCTTGCGATTGTATATAATCCATAAATTACACCTTAAATATTAAAGTCATGGAAACAAAACATTATTAATACATCTTAAATATTCCTACATTTCTACTCACTACGTGCCTACTTCAACAGCACCCACACCACAATCAAAACGATACAGATACTACCTTTTTGTTTCTGCATAGCCCTCTGCCAAGAATCTTTATTCAACCCTGCGAGACAGAAAATCAGCGACAACATTATCCTTCCCAGGAATATGGGCGGATTTTAGATTCCAAGCTGGCAGTTGTAAACTCCACCGCATCAATCGCTGGTTTTTGTTTTTATATCGATTGATGAAGGTCAGGGGGTTGTGATCTGTCACAATATTAATAGCTGTATCTGTGGAAGAGAGATAAACTTCAAAATGATTAAGAGATACTATTACGGCAAGCGTCTCTTTTTCCACTGTGGAGTACCTAGTACGTTGGGCGGGGACAACGTTTTCGAAAAGAATACTACAGAATAAGAGACTCCTTGTCCGTCATCCTGCTATAACACTGCTCCTATACCCACATCACTTGCATCCGTGGCAAGAGAAAAAGGAAGGTTAAAATCCGGAGCCCTCAAAACAGGAAAATTAAGTAATACCCTTTTCAAATTCTCAAAAGCCCTTTGAGTTTCATCAGTCCAGAGAAAAGCTACATTCTTTCTCAACAAATTATTTAAAGGATCCGCGATGTCAGAAAATATTCTTAACAAACCTGCGGTAGTAACCCACCAGACCGAGGAATTTCCTGACATCCCTCCTACACTGAGGAACCGCCATTTACTCCATATTTGCTTGCTTAGGAGCCACTTTACCATTAATGACCAACCTCATGACTTAAATATACCACTTTTGCTTTCGCGAACTCACTTTTCTTTTAATTATTTGCTGATATATTTCGACTTACCCATGTGATCAATACAATCCTCAATTCGAAGCAAAGGGTAACAATCAGATTTAGATAATTCATTTAACTTACGATAATCGAAGCATAACCTGAAATCCCCATCGGATTTCTTTACTATACCACAGGTGACGACCAATGACTTCGGCTAGGCTCGATTAAGTTCTGCTTTAACTTATAATCAACCTCCTTTGCTACTACCTTAACTTTTAAAGGATTCAACCGGTAAGGAGATTGTTTCACAGGTGGGGCGTTACCTACGTCCACGTCATGTTCGAGGACAGATGTCCATCCCGGTACATCTGAAAATAACTCCCTATAATTAAACACTAATTTCTTCAACGACCTTTCTTCTTCATTACCTAAATGACACAAAATATTAGAAAATTTTTGAAAAGAATACTTATTGCTCGAAAGCCATTCACTTTCAATAAAACAATTATCATCCCTATCTTCACCCTCGGAAACAGAAAAAAGATTATCATTATCAGTTACTTCAACATTCCCAATAGTTGCCACGGGAATAACATTCTCCCGTTCCCGGAATGCCTTCAAAATATTAATATGGCAGAGCTGGAAAGGCTTCCTTCTCTCTGGAGTTTCTACCAAATAATTCACATTACTAATTTTTTTCAAAATTTTTCAGGGACCAGAAAAGGAAGCATTTCCCGGAATGGGTAACAAAACCGACACTTTATCGCCTACCACAAAGACACGTTCTTAAGCCCTCCTATCAAAAAAGTACTTCATTCGTTTTTGGCTACACAATAAATTTTCACCCGCAAATTTCCAAACCTTGGTTAATATGGCCCCCAAATTAGTCACACAATCCAACCAATTCACCCAAGACTCTCGAACCACATCGAGAGGTCCTCGAACACAATGGCCAAACACCAGGCTGAAAGGAGAAAAGCCTAAAGACTGACTTGGGACAGAACGAAGAGCGAACAACAAATAAGGCAATTCCTTATCCCAATCAGAACCATTAATTGAACAATATTTTCTTTTCATTGATTTCAGGGTTTGGTGAAATCTCTCCAGAGCTCCCTGACTTTCTGGATGATAGGGAGAAGTCACATGTTTTATGTTTAACTCAGCCATCATATCCCTGAAATACCTACTAACAAAATTAGTACCACAATCAGATTGGGTTATTTTAGGCATTCCAAATTTAGTAAAAAACTCAATTAGTACATCCACAATTTTAGCGCTTTTTATTGTACGTAGTGGTATTGCCTCGGGATACCGAGACATCTTATCCATAATGGTAAGAATATACTCATTCCCACTACGTGTCTTTGGTAATGGTCCCACAACATCAATCATTACTTCTTTAAAAGATTCTGAAAACACAGGAATGGGACATGAAGGCGCCTTAGGAATGGGCTGGTTTGGTTCACCGACCCTTTGGCAGACATTACAACTATTAACGAATTTCTTCACGTCAGCTTTCAACCCGGGCCAATGAAATTAAGCAACCTGCCTGCGGTCTTAAAAATACCAAAATGACCCGCCAAACCACTCTCATGGGCCAAATACATCAACTCAGTCCTATAAATAGTAAATAGAAGGAATCATTACCTGTTTCACAATCTCATAATTCACATTATCTGCCACCCTAGGCCTAATCAGTCGATACAAAATATTATCAATTATTTTAGATTTAGGAACAGTTACGTCAGCCACCTCACCTGACTCAATAGGGAGATCCCGAAAATCCTTTTTCTGAGCTTTAATAAACTCTTCAGTAGTCCAATTTAATTTTTCCTTAAAGATCACCCGATCTACAATTACACTATCACTACGTTCTAAATCACTTAACTCTACATCAATTGTTGACTCTGCAGCGTCAACAATTCTAACACCAGAACGCGTAACTACCGCTACCTCATTATGAGGGTTGATCAAAATGGGACATATATTTTTAAAGGCCACATCATTTCCTAACACAACATCAACATCTTTGACAGGGAATTTATCCACAATCGCCAACTTCAAATTACCTGTAAAGGAAGGACAATTTAAATTAAAATTTTTAATGGGATACGACTTTACCGTATCAGGAAAACCAGACAACAACACGAATTCCTTACTTTCAACCCAAAATCATACGGCAACGCCTCCCTAAGAATCAGTGACTGAGCCGCACCCGTATCCCGCATAATACGTACCCTCCTCTTCTCGGACGAAAGCACGGATGATACACTACCAACTGAGAAATATTTCCCAAAACTGCCACGTATTCATTGGTCATTGTTTACTGCGGGAGCTCTCTCTCTCTCTCTCGCTTTTCAACGCCCATTACGTGACTACCACCAACTTGTTGCGATTTCTTATAAGAAAAACACTGACTCTTTACGTGTCCCTTTTTGTTACAAAAGAAACATGTCATATTCCTCAATTTTTCAGGATCGTAGATATTATATCCCCTGTTACCTCTGTTGGGAGAAGAACGGTTATTATTGCCAGAAAAATTATTAGTATTATTATCTCGGGCCCTACCTTGATTGTTACCCCCATAATTATTTCTGGTAAACACCCTAGCGTTATTATTATTATTATTATTATTATTATTATTATTATTATTATTATTATTATTATTATTATTATTATTATTATTCCTTCCAATTCTAACCCAACTCGAGTTCACATTGAACCTTACACCCCCGATTTCATTCTTATGAGACAAATAATATTCGTCACTTGCTATAGCTACTTCCTGCACGGTCTCCAATTTCAATTCTTCGAGATGGACCTTCAATTTGTCCGGCACCTACCTCTTGAACTCCTCCACCAACTGTTAACTCTTTCAACCTTTCAAAATCCAACACTTCCTTCGACTTAAACCAATCACTGGCATATTGTTCTTTCACCCTTGCAAATTCGACGAAAGTTTGTTCCTTTTTTTTCTGTAGGTTCCTGAAGTGTTGTCTATAGGCTTCCAGAACCAACTCATAGGCTTCTAAGACAATAGTCTTCACTCTGTCATAATCCGCGGACAAATCCTCCTCCAAAGTTACATATACTCTTTTAGCCCTACCAATTAATTTACTTTGTATTAGAGTGGTCCAATACTCCTGGGTTCACTCCTACCTTGCGGCAATCCTTTCAAAGGATACAAAAAATTCAGCCACATTATTTTCTTCAAATGTTGGCACAAATTTGAGGCCCTGTGCTAAATTAGTAGCAGGCGTTACCGACCTCTTTTGAGCAGGTAGAGGGGAAGAAGGACCTGTCATTCTTATGGCTATTTCATACTGCCTCTCCTTTTCTCTTTCCTCAGCCTTAAATTTTTCAATATCGAACTTATCTTTCTCAAAGCTCTTTGGTTATCCAAAATTTCGACGGACAATTCTCCTTCAACCGATTTCACTTCTTTTTCCCCACCAACCTTTACAGATCTTACATAATCATACATTTGCAATAGCAATAATCCCTTTCTAATTGATACGTCATATTCAAATTCCAAGTGTTGTGCTACCTGTTCCAACTCTTCCCTATTCAGCTCCGCAAGCCTCTCTTGCCACCCCTCTCCGCTAAGGAGCTCTAACACATTAACAACGGACATGATGACCACAAAAGTCCACACCAAACTATACAAAGAAACACTAAATTATCACCTGAAACACGAGGAGGTGTGAAAATGCTGCCTGACAAAAGACCCCGAGAATTAACTTTGTTCACACTAGTAAATACTCAGGAACGTAAAGAACCTGTCAATACGGTCGCCAATTGTGACGGCTTGGTATCCACCACAATAATCACACTCAAAACACTTAAATGTATTCACAAAAAACAATACTTAGTCCCACAAAAGGTGGAAAAATATTCATAACAAAGGTGTACAGACTCATTCCAAGGGGTCAAAGAAAATACTCTAATAAAACCATTAATTTTAATACACAAATTACAGACAAAAATTACACCTGAACTTCATAAATACAATAAATAATTCACAACACTCACACTTAATACCTAACACAGAAAACAACTACACAATTAAATGGACAGGTCACCAACACATATATACCAAAGGGTAGAGGGTCCAGAAAGGAGGAGACCAACGAAAAGAAAGATTATCCTGCCAAATTATACTCTAAATACTGACAACTCCTCAAAAATAATTTATGTAAACTGTTCTCCACGTCTGGAAAATCACTCAGGGCGGTTGGGAAAAGGAATGGTTCCCAAAAGCTGTGTCAGCTGACAGAGTTCCACTAAGTCCTGCCAAGACTGCAGCAGTGTTAAGCAGCCGTGATCACTTTACTCCAAATGCAAAGGCAATACTTAATACCTGATGTCAGAGAGGTCCCCTAGGTAGCTTAACTAAGCCAAAGGTTGCTGATAGGAGCTGACGAAAATAAAATCCTGGAAGGGGGAGAATTACACTCGTCCCCACTCTCCAAAATCCAAAAGATTCCAGGATGCTCCAGCTACAGCAATAGTAATATCTTCTCAAATAAGGCTCAGAGAACGACTCCCCAAAGCTTCTCACGGAGTCTCACACAATCCTTAGTATAACGAGGGCTTCTCCACAAACAAGCATCATGAATAATAAGAACAGTCGTTAGACAAACCACCAACATAAACGAAGTAAACCACCGGTGAGGAGAAAACAAACTAAATATAATCTAAATTTCACTGATATTAAAAAGATAATAAGAAATAAAGAATAAGGTATAAATAGAAATATATCATAGGTATATATATATATGATATATATATATATATATATATATATATATATATATATATATATATATATATATATAGTAAAAGTAGGCTTAATATCCAAACTGACATCACAAGATTAGCATAAGGTCCAATGTAAATTTAGTATTTTTAGAAAATCCACAAATAATTTAACATATGTACATTTTTATTCTTCACCATCTTGATATTAAAATTAAAATTTTTTCTCCTATGTTCTTACGTGCTTTGCGTATCACGAGTCCACAAAATCTTGACCAAGAAATAGAATTACATAAAAAAGATAGGAAACGATCTCTGCTACCTACCTCATATAATTGATTTATTCTCTCAAAAAGCTCACAAAAAGTTTTATTGTGTTGCTAGCAATGAAAAAGAAACCCCGAAAAATGTACTTAGCTTGCTTTACATTCGTGGATTCGAAACCATAAAATCAATATTTAAATCGTTTAAAGCTATGCTAATTAAGAATAGTCCCGAAACAAATAACAGCATCATTTACAATATTCCTTGTAAGGGTTGCCCATCTTTTTACGTCGGTCAGTCAAGTAACAATTTATGTGTGCGTATTAAGCAGCATATGTATTCAGTTAGAACAGCCCATACTTCAAATGCACTGTTTATCCATCTGAGCAAAAAATCTCATTGTATAAATGGGGGCGATACTTCTGTAATTGCTGGGTCTAATGATTATGTTTCAAGAAATTTACTGGAATCAGTAATTTTACAAATCACCAATAAAAACAACATAAATCTTAGTCTGGGATTGTACCGTTTGGACCCATATATTTGTAAAATGTTTATGAAGGACCTTAAAATAAATGAACTACTAATTATTTGGTCCCACATGTATATAGTTATTGTCTCTCTCTCTCTCTCTCTCTCTCTTGCTCGCTATATTTACATCCTATTTTCGTCTTTTCACTCATTTTTAGGAACATTTTTGTAAAATTCATGTTACTAAGTCGTATATGCCTACCTGTTTTTCAAAATGTATTGTTTTCTGGATGAATCATCTGTTGACCACGTGTGTGCTCCCTCCAAGGTGTGGCTGCCTAAAAATCGCTAATCTTGCCCTCAGGCGTTTTCTCGTTTCTGTTAAGTGAAATTGGACCTTAGGCTAATCTTCTAATGTCAGTTTGGATATTAAGTACTTTTACTATGTTTTTGCTCTGTATGATCAGTTGTACCTAAGTAAAGGGTCGTGTTAGAACTTAGTAACATGAATTTTACAAAAAAGTTCCTAAAAATTATAAAAATAAAAATAATAAAAATAAAAATGAATAAATAAAAACAAATAAAAAATAAAAATAAAAATATAAATAAATAAATAAATACATAATTACATCATAAATAATACATAAAAAATAAATAAATATAAAAACAAATAAAAAATAAATGAATAAATAAAATAAATTAATCAATGAAAAAATAATAAATTAATAAAAAAAATAGAAATAAAAAGAAAAAGATAAAGAAATAGAAATATATATATATATATATATATATATATATATATATATATATATATATATATATATATATATATATGTATATGTTATACGATCACAAGTAACACGTGAAGATTGTATATCAAGAGCCAGCAGGAAAAATGAAAAACAGCAGTACCTAGCGCTTTCATGTATTCTTGACACACTCATCTTTTATATATTGTACCCTGATGAGGTGTGTCAAGAATACACGAAAGCGCTAGGTACTGCTGTTTTTCATTTTTCAGCCTGACTGGCTCTTGATATATATGTATATATATATATATTATATATATATATATATATATTATATATATATATTATATATATATATATATATATATATATATATATATATATTAATATAATATATATCATATATTATATATATATATATATATATATACAACATTATATATATTATATGTTTTTTTATATATTATATATATTTATTATTTTTTTTTTTATATTATATATATATATTATATTATATATTTATTATATATATATAGTAATATATTTTATACACACATTTCTAATTGTTTCTTTTTCTTTTTATTTCTATTTTTTTATTATTTTATTATTTTTTTCATTAATTATTATTTTTCATTAATTTTAAATTTATTTTATTTATTCATTTATTTTTTATTTTTGATTTTTATATTTTATTTATATATTAGTATTATTATTTATTTCATTTTATTTTTCATTTTTATTTTTTTATTTATTTTTATTTTTGGTTTATTTAATTTATTTATTGTTTTTATTTATTCATTTTTATTGTTATTATTTTGTATATTTCTATTTAGTTTTGCTGAGTTTATTTATTTTTATTTATTTATTGATTTATTTATTTTATATATTATTTTATATATTTTATTCGATTTATTTATTTTAATTTATTTATTTATTTTCATTCATTTTTACTTATTTTACTTATTTACTTATTGTTTTTATATAATTTTATTTTTTTGTATTTATTTATTCATTTTTATTCATTTTTATTTATTTTCTTTATTTATTTTATTATATATTTGTTTTATGTATTCATTTATTTATATTTATTTATTTCTATTTATCTATTTATTTTCATTTATTTATTATTTTTTTAGTTAGGTTATTTATTTATGGTTTATTATTTATTTATTCATTATTTTTTTATTTATTTAATTATTATTTATTTATTTATTTTCATCTATATGTTTATTTATGTATTCTTATTTCTTTTGTTATTTCATTTATTTATATTCGTTTATTTTTTTTATTAATTTTTATTTCTATTAATTTATAGTTTCTTATTCATTTTTTATAGTTTATTTGTTTTATTTATTTTTAACTATTTATTTAATTGCATTAATTTATTTTTTATTTATTTATTAACGACTTATTTATCTTAATTATTATGTTTCCTTTATTTATTTTTATTTATTTATTTTTTTATTTATATATATTGTTATTTATTTTTTTTCTATTTAGTTTATTTATATTTCTTTATTTTTATTCATTTTTTATTCATTTAATTATTTATTTATTCTTAATTCATTGTTTATTTTCATTTATTTGTTGAAAAATGTTTATTTTATCAATTTTTACTTTTCATTTGTTTTTTTCTTATTTTTATTTATTTGTTTTTTATTTATTTTTATTTATTGGCTCTTTTTATTTTTATCTATTTGTTTATTTTATTAATTTTTATTTCTATATATATTTTTTATTTATTTTTATTTATTTATTCTTTTTATTTTTATTTATTTAATTTCATTTATATATTTTCATTGATTTTTATTTCTTTATTTTTTTATTTACTCGTTTACTTCTTTATCTATCTTTATTTTTTACTTATTCATGTTTTTGTTTACTATTTCATTTTTAGATATTTATTCATTTTTATTAATTTGTTTAAACTTATTTATTTTGTTTAATTTACTTCTATTTATTCATTTATCTTTATTTATCTATTTTTTATTTACTTTATTTATTTATTCATTCATTATTTATTTAAGTTTTTATTTATTTATTTATTTATTCATATTTATTTATTATTCATTTTTATTTATTTTATTTTAATTTTTTTTTTTATGATTTTAAAATTTTTATGTTCATTAATATATTTTTATTTATATATTTATGTTTATTTACTTATTTATTTATTATTTATTTGTTTGTTTTCTATTTATTTAATAATGTTTGTTGTTATAGATTCTTATTTATTCATTAGTTTTTATTTGTTGTTTTCTACTTATTTATTTATTTATTTATTTATTTTATTTTATTTAAATATTTATTTTTAATTAGGAATTTTATTTATTAATTTTTTCATTTCGTTAGTTGTTATTAATTATTAATTATTATTTATTTTTATTTATCTATTCTATTTATTTTTTATTTCTTGCTATTATTTATTTATAAATTTCTTATTATTTTTTTATTTATTTATTTATTTCTATTTATTTATCAATTATAATTGACTTTCATTTATATCTATTATTTTTTATTTATTTATTTATTTTTATTTTTTTATTCTTTATTTATTTTCATTTATTTGTTTCATTAATTTATATATATTTTTTTTATTTATTTATTTATTTATTTTTTAGTTTGTTTTTTATGTTTTTATTTATTTTTTCCATATTTTTAAATATTTATTAAATTTCAACAATTATTTATTCTATTTATTTTATGAAGTTTTATTTATTGGTTTATTTATTAATTTATCTTTACTTATTAAATTTTTTTATTTTTATTTATATATATTTATATATTTTTATTTATTTTATTTTTATTCTAAATTACTTATTCATTCATTTATTTTTATTAATATCTATTTATTCTTTTATTTTATTTGTTTTATTTAGTTATATATTTATTTTTTTATTTATTTATATTTATTAACTATTATTTATTTATCTATTTTTACTTTTTTTATTTATTTTACTTTGATTTATTCATTTATATTATTGATTATTCTATTTTTATTTTATTTATTTATATATATATTTCTATTCATTTATTTATTTTTTATTTATTCAATTTATTTTTATTCATTTTATTTTTTATTTATTTTATTAATTTATAGGTATTTTTATTTTTATTTATTTATTTTTATTGATTTTATCTAGTTACATTTATTTGTTATTTTTTATTTATTAATTATTTCTTTTTATTTATTTATTTCCATAATATTATTTGTTTAGTTTTTATTTATTTATTTATTTTTATTTAATCATTTATTGGTTTATATTTTTTATTTAATCAGTTTTTTATTAATTTATTTATCTTCATTTTTGTTTATTTATTTATTTATTTAGTTATTTATTATTTATATTTATTTATTTATTTAGTTATTTATTTATTTTATTTATTTATTTTTTTATATTTATTTTTATTTATTTATTTTTCTATTTTCTTATTTTTATTAATTCATTACCTTATTTCCATTTATATATTTATGTTTATTTACTTTTTATATTTTTTTTTATTTATTTATATGTTTATTTATTTTAATTAATTTTTTGTTCAATTATTTTTTTCAATATATTTATTTTTATTTATTTACTTATCTATTTTAATTAGTATACTTATTTATTCATTTTTATTTATTTATTTTTCTTTACTTATTTGTATATATTTATTTATTCCTTTATATTTATTTATTTATTTATGTGTGTTATTACGGTAAATAAAGTTTTTCTACTTTCAATCGTATTTATCCTTCTGGACCTGAATACTGTGACCATCTAAGGCCCCTTGCTGGAATCTATTCATATGGAATTGGTTTACTAATTGCTATTGTTTTAAATGTTTCTTTATTGTTACGACCTTATTTACGGCCGTAATTTCAAGGGTTCTTGTCTCTACTCAGAATTTGCGGTCAGTAAAAATGTAACACAGCAACTTAGGAACAAAAGAACAAACACCTCAACAAAAGTTACAATATTTATTTACAAAAAAAAAAGGTAATGGTTGGCAAAAATAATAATCAAAATGAATATATATAACAAGGGAAAACCAACCTTAAGATCTTTAAAAGATCACCTAAAACTAAATTAAACCCTAAACAAGAAATAGGAAATAATAAATATGAAACTTCAGGCAGGTACCTTCCAAATAACTGGCCAGACAAAACGAACCTAAGAAAATAAGTAAGGCAGAAGGAAGCAAGAGAAAATAAGAGGGGAAACTTAAATTATTTCTACCTAACACATACAAACTAACTTAAGTTAATAAACAATACATTACAAAAATAACCTTACAAATTGATTGTAAGGAATAATCACGAAAGGCTTAGTGAATCATCTTCTCAGGTCATACAAGATCCAGAAGACCGTACTGCAAACAAGGGCGTGCAAATCTACAGGTACCCAGCGATCCACGATCGTCTTAATAGTTATAAAAACATCTCATACCTGTAGAAAGCCGCCCTACTTGTCTCCACGAGTTCCAAGAACTCACTGACGCTGATGCAGAGGTCAACCGGGTCAAGCTGCAATGCCTACAGGCAACCCCAAAATACCACGGGAACACCGAGGGTGGTAGCCTCCCGAGATCCGGGACGTCAACGGATCTCGCACGCCACAAACTGCAACGTTCTCAGTAGATATAGGCCAACTCGTTCGGAATCCTTCCGAAGAACGAGGGAAGGGGCGTGGCTGATGAATGCCGCGGGTGACAAACACCAGCGACCACACACAAGGCAGCGAAGGATTAAAGAAGCCGTGATCCAAATCTCCAAATCTCCGTACAAAACTGCAGAAGTGACCAAAGTTTAAGTGGCAAAGCGTCAGGCTGTGAGGAGGAACTCGAACTAACTCTGTCACGAATCACCACCCTTACGATCAAGCCTTCCACTCGAGTCAACACAGCTCATAGGAGAGAAAAACAACGATCGTTAATACGGCACTTCAATGGTTCACTAATACCGGGGGAGAAGGCGGTAAACAAAGCAAAACTGCGAAGTCATATGACTCCCTTACAGAGTTCATCGAACTAATAAACGATACTAACTTGTTAAAAAAAACTTAACCTAAAATAAGATCAAAAGGTTGGACAACTATTAACAAATTATAATTAACAAATTATTAATTTACTTTAATCTAATACCTTTCTCCCCCTACAAAAAAATTTTAATCAAATAGAGTAAAATTTTTTATACAACCTAAAGAATCAATTAAATCTTAAAATAGCATCAATCTTAAAAGTAAAGATAACCTTAATGTAAACATGCATAGAATTATCTAATAAAGCACACACAATTGTGCATTACACATTCTGAAATAAAAAGGTCGGCATTAAATATACCTCAATTAAACATACCAATATATAAAGTCTAATTAAATACAAAGCCTGGAAATAAAATAAAAATTAATCGAACATAATTCTAAAGCCAAGAACAAAATGTACTAAATCACAGAAAATGATAAAGTTCTGAAATTCCAAAAGTTCTTGCTAAAAATTAAAGATATAAATGGCACAAAGACCTACCTATCAGCTAATAAGAAACTATTACTAATATAGAACTGAATATTTCTTACAACTGAATATTTCTTACAACTAATACTTAAACTAAAAACAACACTGGCAAAAAAAACAGAATTATCATATAAATAAACGAAACAACCGAACAACGTCGGAACAAACCATAAAGTTAGCACTTGCTTTCACTCTAAATGAACACAAAGAGAAACGAGCAGGGCGAAAGAGGCAGGGAAAGACCAAACAAAAATAAACACTTTACATCCTAGACAAGGTGTCCGGGATCTTATTATCAGATCCTTTAATATGTTTAATTACCAAGTTGAGCTCTTGCAGCTGCAAGGCCCAACGTAAAATCCTTTGGTTAGACCCTTTCATCCGTTCAATAAACACTAACGGATTATGATCCGTCCATACCTCCACTGGAAAAGAAAGATTAGTTAAGTATGGGTTAAAATGAGATATGGTACGGATCAGGGCGAGAGCCTCTTTCTCAATAGTTGAATACTTACGCTCTGCCGTTAACAACTTTTGCTGTAGTAGGATATTGGGTACACCTCCTCGTCCTCACCCTTTTGAAAGAACGCCTCCAATGCCTACATCGCTAGCGTCAACAGCAATTATAAAGGGAGCTTGAAAATTCGGAGAAATCAAAATAGGTTTAGACATAAGAATAGTCTTAATTTTAATGAATGCTTCTTCACACTCGCTAGTCCAAATAAATTTCCTATTTTTTAGCAAAAGATCATTCAAGGGACGAGCAATGTCAGAAAAGTTCCTAACGAACCTCCTATAGTATCCCGTCATACCTAGCACCCTTCGAACTTCTCGGACATTGCACGGTCTCTTTAGATTAGTTATAGCCTCGACATTATAGCCTGTTTCGGGGCTATATGACCCAGACCAACCTCATGACCCAGATACACAACTGTGGCCTTACCAAATTCGCATTTAGCAAGGTTAATGACTAAGCCCGCAGCACGGAGAGCTTCAAAAACTTTACCCAACCTGAGTAAATGAGTTTTCCAATCATTACTGTGAACAACAAGATCATCTATGTAGATCTCGGTACCTTCTAACCCACCGACCACACGGTTCATTAATCTTTGAAAAGTACAAGCAGCATTCCTCATCCCAAAAGGCATGACCTTGCATTCATACAAGCCGAATGGGGTGACAAATGCTGAAATTTCTCTTGCTCGATCCGACAAAGGAACTTGCCAGTAGCCCTTGAGCAAATCCAACTTTGTAATATACTTTGCTGAACCAATGCGGTCTATGCTGTCGTCATTCTTGGAAGAGGAAAGGAATCATTTTTAATATGTGTATTAAACTTTACGATAGTCCACACACATCCGATACTGTCCATCGGATTTCTTCACCAATACTATAGGGGAGCTCCAAGGACTAACAGAAGGTTGTATTAAATCATGCTTCAGCATATATTCTATTTCCTTATTGACTATATCCATTTTAGTGGGATTTAGTCTATAAGGACTTTGTTTAATTGGTGAAGCTTCTCCTACTACCACATCATGTTCAATAACTGGTCAATCTGGGATAATTCTCTAACCAAATCTTGAAAAAGAATGAGAATTTAAGCCTTCCATTTCCCTTTATTTGATTTAGGATTCACGATGCTTTTCAAGATGCTTCAGATGCTCATCTAACCCATCCAAACATTGCACATTCTTGGATAGAGCATCTGAAGGTACTTGATTAATTATTTCCTCAGACCCATCAGGAAGCACCTCTGCCACCAAAGAAACCGATTCATACCCTGTTTCCAAAGGATCAGATCTACTAGAGATATAAGGTTTCAGTCTATTAATGTGAAAAATTCGACACTTTCGTTTGGTCCCGGGAGCTATTTCATAATTAAGATCGGATAACTTCCTAAACACCTTCTAAGGCCCCTTATACCTTGGTTCAAGGAAGTTATCCGAATCAGTACCCAACACCAAAACTAATTCCCCAGGCTCAAACGACCGTGCTCGAGTTTTCTTGTCATAATTAATCTTCATAGCAGCCTGAGAGCTAGCTAAATTTTCTCCAGCAAACTTCCAGGCGCTACAAAGTTTTCCTCTAAGATTATCAACAAATTCACCCACGTTCGTCTCCTTTATTTCATCAGATTCCAAAACTTCATATAAAATTTCTAAAGGGCCTCGTATTTTATGTCCAAAGACTAATTCAAAAGGAGCCACGCCTGTGGATGAATTTGGATGACTTCTAAGAGCAAAGAGAGCAAAAGGAAGACCCTTATCCCATTCCTCTCCATGCTCATAACAAAATCTCCTTAAAATTGATTTAAGAGTTTGATGGAATCTTTCCACCACTCCCTGACTCTCTGGATGGTAAGGAACACTAGTAGCGTGCAGAATGGCCAGATCTGCACACTTACTTCGAAATTCCTTACTAGTAAAATTAGTTCCACAATCAGTTTGTATCTTACGAGGGATTCCCATACCTAGAAAAGAAAAAAAATTAACCAACTGGTCAAATACAGCCTAGATGTGACTTTCTTCATGGGAATGCTTCAGGAAATCGTGATGCCCGATCCATCACAGTCAGTAAATAGATAAAACCTGTTCTAGTTTTAGGCAGAGGGCCTACTATATCAACTACCAGCTCATTAAAAGGCTCCCCAATAGCTGGTATGGGATATAAAGGTGCTTTTACAATGGTTTGATTAGGTTTACCTACCACTTGGCACACTGGACATTCTTTCACATATAGTTTTACAGACGATTTCATTCCTGGCCACCAAAAACATTTAGCCAACCTACGGAACGTCTTCCAGACACCAAAATGAATCATCATGAGATAAATTTAATATTTGTCTCTGAAATTGAGAAGGCACCACTATTTGCTCAATACGGGACATTTGGGGATCATTAGCAAACAGGGGACGACTCACCCTATATAATATGCCCCTTTTTACCCAGAATCGAGGCTTTGTCAAGTCAGACGTATCACCTAAATTAAAATTAAACTCTCTTTTCTGGGCTTCAATAAAAGCTGCTCGATCCCAATCGGGAATTACATTATCACTACTTACTACACTACTTACTACTGACCCAGGTCTTCCTACATCTACGTCTACCTCTAAACTACTCAAATTTAACTCTTCATCATTATTTAATAAGTCTGCAGCCCTTGCAGCAGCTCTAGTGGTAACCACCACTGGACACTTATTGATTGACAATATTGGGAATAATTCCTGGCCATCACTATTAATCATATCATTTCCTAATATGCCATCAATACCAGCTATAGGAAGACTCTCGACAACGGCCAACTCGGTCTTTCCATAATACCCAGGGAATGACAACATTACCTCTACTAAAGGAGCTGAAACTATTGTGTTCGGGAAACCTCCCAGAACAATAAAGTTCCCTGAATACTTCACCAAACCTTTTAAACTGCTTTCCAGCACTAACGACCGAGCAGACCCTGTATCTCTCAAAAACCTAACATCAATAATGACAGAATTATAAATTACTTTACCAGGCCATATGTATTTATCATATTTTAGTCATTCCTGTGGATTATTAAATTTCCAATCTCCGGGCGTACTATTACCACCACTACACTTATTTTATTATTGGTAATTTTACGTCAGGAGATGCACTTGGCATTAAAGCCACAGGATTATTCCTTTGAAGATAATTTGTTCTGGCGTGACACTGAGCTTGGAAATGACCGGGTTTATTACACCAGAAACAAGTCTTCATATTACTATTTCTCGGTCCAGAACTACCTCCATTGGAAAATACAAGAGTACCAGGTTTACTCGTGAATTTTCCATTCTTATTAACAGGGAAATTATTCTGAACCACAGAATTCTTAGGCTTATTATTATCACCTCTTACTCCTTTATGAAAATTCGCTGACTTTACTACATTATTACCTATATCCTTGCTGGCGAAATTGCCTGAACCTGTTCTATGGGTCAAGACAAATTCGTCAGCCACTTGAGCTGCCTTACCTAAATTAGTGACCTTCAATTCTTCCAGATAAATTCTTAGTTCTTTGGAGCAAGATTTTCTTAAAACTCCTCCAAAAGCATGAGTTCTCTCAAGGAAGAAAAAAGTGACCACTTGACGACTTTTCAACCATTCGTCAAACAGTTCCTCCTTGAACCTGGCAAATTCTACATACGATAAGGAAGGATGTTTATAAAATTCCTAAACTTTAACATTGTATGCCTCAGGGACCAAATCATAGGCTTTTAAAATTAGTGCCTTTACCTTGTGATAATCCCTGGCTATCCCTTCTTCCAAGGCATTATATACCCGGATTGCCTTGCCTACCAGTTTACACTGAATCAGCACTGTCCACATCTCTGGTGGCCAAGACAACCGAGCTGACACCCTCTCAAAGGCCTTGAAGAATTCAGGAACATTCCTTTCATCAAAAATGGGGACCAATTTTAATGCAGCACCAATATTAAACCTGTCAGGCTGACTACCTCGTGGGGTGCTAAATTTGGTTAGGGGGCCCCCTTGTAACCTAGCCAGTTTCCAAATTTAGGTTGGCCATCTCTATCTCATGCCTCCTCACCCTCTCGTTCTCCGCATGTTCCAATTTCAACAACTCTATCTTTTTACAAATTAAGTCATATTCCTGAATTTCCTTTGAATCAGAATTTACAGGAACTGTAGGAACTGCTATCCCTAAATTCTCTTCAGTTAAGAAGGGGTTTGTGGTAATATTTCCTCTTGGAGGCAAATTGGCCGGACCTTCATAAATGACTCAGTCTGAGGAGGATCATCAAATAACGAAAAACCTGCACCACCACTAATTCCATTTATCATCTACACTAACCTATCATCATTCCCTAATTCACTACCTCTATCACTAATATTTTCCCAACTAACCCTTCAGCTTTTCCCCAACTAACCCTTCAGCTTCAGCCAAACCTTGCACAACACTGTTCTTCACCATTATCAATAACTTCCTCTTGGTATCCGTCATTTTGAACGGAATACCTAACCACCTAGCACAACTAACAAGATACTCCTTACCTAGTACTGGTAAATGCCTAATACAGTCGGCAGACCCTAAGAACTCTGCAGGACTAAACTCAAAGTCTTCCAAATTATCCATAGTGGTAGGAGAGAAAGGTATTTCCAAAAATAAATACTATAGCCACCACTGAGGAGCGTTCTAAAGTCCCAATTACTGTGTACACCTGAGCGCAAATCCTGTCACGGTCGCCAGATTGTTACGACCTTATTTACGGCCGTAATTTCAAGGGTTCTTGTCTCTACTCAGAATTTGCGGTCAGTAAAAATGTAACACAGCAACTTAGGGAACCAAAAAGAACAAACACCTCAACAAAAGTTACATATTTATTTACAAAAAAAAAAGGTAATGGTTGGCAAAAATAATAATCAAAATGAATATATAACAAGGGAAAACCAACCTTAAGATCTTTAAAAGATCACCTAAAACTAAATTAAACCCTAAACCAAGAAATAGGAAATAATAAATATGAAACTTCAGGCAGGTACCTTCCAAATAATGGCCCAGACAAAAACTAACCTAAGAAAATAAGTAAGGCAGAAGGAAAGCAAGAGAAAATAAGAGGGGAAACTTAAATTATTTCTACCTAACACATACAAACTAACTTAAGTTAATAAACAATACATCACAAAAATAACCTTACAAATTGATTGAAAGGAATCAATCACGAAATGCTTAGTGAATAATCTTCTCAGGTCATACAAGATCCAGAAGACCGTACTGCAAACAAGGGCGTGCAAATCTACAGGTACCGCCCCAGCGATCCACGATCGTCTCTTAATAGTTATAAAAACATCTCATACCTGTAGAAAGCCGCCCTACTTGTCTCCACGAGTTCCAAGAACTCACTGACGCTGATGCAGAGGTCAACCGGGTCAAGCTGCAATGCCTACAGGCAACCCCAAAATACCACGGGAACACCGAGGGTGGTAGCCTCCCGAGATCCGGGACGTCAACGGATCTCGCACGCCACAAACCTGGCAACGTTCTCAGTAGATAATGGCCAACTCGTTCGGAATCCTTCCGAAGAACGAGGGAAGGGGCGTGGCTGATGAATGCCGCGGGTGACAAACACCAGCGACCACACACAAGGCAGCGAAGGATTAAAGAAGCCGTGATCCAAATCTCCAAATCTCCGTACAAAACTGCAGAAGTGACCAAAGTTTAAGTGGCAAAGCGTCAGGCTGTGAGGAGGAACTCGAACTAACTCTGTCACGAATTCACCACCCTTACGATCAAGCCTTCACTCGAGTCAACACAGCTCATAGGAGACGAAAAACAACGATCGTTAATACGGCACTTCAATGGTTCACTAATACCGGGGAGAAGGCGGTAACAAGCAAAACTGCGAAGTCATATGACTCCCTTACAGAGTTCATCGAACTAATAAACGATACTAACTTGTTAAAAAAAAACTTAACCTAAAATAAGATCAAAAGGTTGGACAACTATTAACAAATTATAATTAACAAATTATTAATTTACTTTAATCTAATATTTATCAATATCATTACTGTTATTACCATTTATTATGAATACCATATTCTATACGTTTTTTCAGTAACTGTGTGGATATAGCCAATTTATCACTTTTTATCACGTTATCTCATGTATCTACATTGTGTATGTTATTGTCTATACTTTGTATATTCCATGTATATGGCCTTGAGCTGAAATCAAATTTATTATTATTAGTATCATTATTATCATTATAACTCTAATTTATTAAACGTACAATGTGTAGTGGTGTATTCTTCAATAATAAAAGATATGTAATAAAAGAAATGGTAATATAATTTCGAAACAGAACCATTGTGTAAGTTTTCACTCATCCTACTGACCACAAAACCTGACTAAATGGAAGGTTTTGTTGGCAAAATCTCTGCAGGAAGATTTTGACGACATCCTCCCAGGAGGATGTATGACAGCTCTGGAAGAAAGGTTGAGAATCATGTCTGTGATGATACAACTCTCAGGCCTGACTTGCATAGTACTGAACAGTATTGCGTGCCTAAGGCTAAGGCCCCACCAAATCCGTCGCGGCGCGTCGCGTGCGTCCTACGCGGCTACGCTTTTGTGCGTTTCGATCAACTGTCATAGTTCAAACACGAGTGGCCCCACACTGCGCATGAGCGTGCGTGGCGTCAGGTGCGTTACCGGACTGGACGCGCAAGGAACAAAACCTTTTGTTTTTCGCCGCACGTGGACGTGCGTCTCCGAGCTGGGGTCCGCATGAAGGAAGTAATTGTGGTAGACCTACAACAACCTGCATTTGAACCACCTGCCAAACTTTGAGTTATAATCAAATGTGATGATTTATGGTTATGATAAAGGATTAAAGTATTTTTTTATTATATTCTAACGGATACATTTATGTAAATATCTTTGTTTCAGAAGTTCCTGTATCAAAGTGTTCAGTTCACACACAATTCCACGTATCTTAATTTTTGTATCAAATAAAATAAAGTGCAACTTTAATTTCGAAATCAGTAATCCTTCCCTCAGAGTTACTACAAGTTTCTTACGTTGATACGGATCTTCTGTAATTGGTATCCAATTTTGATATTCGAGATATAATGCCCTCGTGAATTAAGTCAAAGGTTTTTGGCGGCATCCGACAATATTAAAGAAAAAACTTGTCTGGACGCTACCGTAACTTATGAAAGAGTTTTGCATATTCTCCACTCTTTCCTCAACTAAAGTTATGTCATAAGTCCAGATTTTCCTACTGTTCAACGCCTCTAATTTGGTTGACAGCACCGAGTCAGAGGAAAACCTCGCGCTCTCCCTTCATAACGGCAAGTACTGCTGAAGTTTGAATTGTCCGTCTTATAACCGTCACTCGTTTGCCTGGTTGGGCCACACTCGCAGAAGACGGAGACGCTTGTAGACGGATAGCAGTGTTGGACGAACGCGACGCGCCGCGCCGGATTCGGTGGGGCCTTAGCCTTAGAGTGACATAACAGAGTGCATAAGAGCCATTGTCCCATTTTCTTTCACTTGGTTAGATTTGTCTTTCACTGCTATCTTTGCCCACTGTTTCTGAATCATTATCAATTAGTTTGTGATTATTAACATTCAGTGGAATACTCTCATTGTCATGCACGTTATAGTGCATGACATTCAGCACTTACGAGTTCATTATCGTTGTTCACTTCACTTGACACAGTATCACAGTTCCTGTCTTAATGTCTGTCATTTACTTCCATCATGATGTATACTCGATCGGCATGAGACATTCTTCACCTTCACACAGGACTTTTGCAGAATGGACATCATCCTCACTGGAGTAGAATTGTAAAATCCATCCAAGAGGCTAAAATTTACAATATTGATTAGTCTTCTTACAAAGAGAACTATTAAAACTCCACCTTAGTGTGAATTACAAATTTTAGTAATAGCATTTTGGTTAGAAGTTCGGAGTAAATGAAATAAAATGTGGACGTGTGAAAAGTCACAAAAATTACTGGACGAGGAAATGTTTTGTGTATATATATAGTATAAAATATATTATAAATATATATATATATATATATATATATAATATATACATATGATATATATATATATACATATGTAATATATATTATATATATAATTATTATATTATATTATATAATTATATATATATATATATATATATATATTTACATATATACTATACATTATTATTATAATAATATAATATTATTAATATAATATTTATATAATATATATATATACATATTGTATATATATATATATATATATATATATACATAGATTTAATATTAGATTTATTAATAAGTTATATATAATATATACATATATATACATTATAATATATATATATATATATATATATACATATATATATATACATTTATGATATATATATATATATATATATATATAGTATATTATATATATATATATATATATATATATATAATATATATATATATATATATATATATATATATATATATATATATATATATATATATATATATATATATATATATTAGAGATTTCCAAGGCAATAAAATTAAGGAAAAGTTAGCAAGTATGAACTGCTTCAAAATCAGTCTGATACTGTAATAGGCTAACATTATTCCTAAACGGCCATCATAATTAACTGAGAGAATATGAAATATGGGGTCATTACAAGGGTTTGCCTTATACGTTTTTTATGCCATTAAAATAAGTCTTCTATACCCGCAAGCTCATATTTAAGGAAGTTATCCATTCATATGAGCTTGCGGGTATAGAAAACTTTTATTTTAACGGCATAGAAAACGTATAAGGCAGACCCTTGTAATGATCCCATATTTCGTACTCTCTCGGTTAATTATGATTATACCGTTTAGGAATAATGTTAGCCTATTACAGTATCAGACTGAATTTGAATGCAATTCATACTTGCTAACTTTTCTTTAATTTTATGCCTTGGAAATCTCTAAAATATATTTATACACATTTCCTCGTCCAGTAATGTTTGTGACTTTTCACACGTCCACATTTTATTCCATTTATTACCCAGTTCTAACCATCATACTATTGCTAAAATTTATAAATCAGACAAAGGTGGGGTTTTAATACTTCTCTTTGTAAGAGTCTATTTCATTATTCAAAACTTTCCTTACTACTGTCCAGCCGTAGTGTTTGTCCACGATACAAGTCAGCGACCAATTTTTATCCATAGTCATAGGCCGTTTCCCAGAGAATGGGCGATAATGCCTCTGGTCCCCTTCTGCTTTCCGGAGCAATCAAATTAGAACAGTTGATGTCATGTCTTTTATTTCTTACGATTCATTATAGTCTCGGTCATCTTTTTCACTTGTCTTGTGCTAAAAACTCTTTCTTTGTATTCCTCCCTCGCGTTGTCTGTCAGCGGGGGTGAGACAAGCATTTTCTATCTACTACTTACTGTTAATTGTTAGTATACTCTGCATTTGATAAGGTACCTGTCCAGTTTAATCCAACTTGGTGCAAAAATCTACAGAGATATACACCCGGTCTGTCTTCTCCAGCCTTGTGTTACTTGTAAACCAATCCGATTTTTTCCTCAATGAATATAGTATATATCCTGATTTTTATTTAAAAGTTAATCAGTTAGTATACTTTCAGTTAACTCTGAAAAAAGTAAAGAAGTCTACAATTTTCATTGAAAAAGCCCTTTTTTTATGAAGATAACTCGACGACCCAGCGGGAATTCACATATGAATTCTGCTGCCAAAAACTATGATTTCAAGGAACAATAACTCAACTTCTTTAGAAAAATCTTGCCAATTCAGAAGACGTCGAGGATTCCCAATTCCAATTCAGTCTGCATGAGATCCAGTATATATTTTCCAAGAGCATGCCTCGGAGGGAGAGAATTCCGACAGTGCACCTCACTTGGTGTGCTGTAGACATTACTGAGGTTTGCTCACAGTGTATATGCAGCCCCTACCTTGAAGCCAATTTCTAGCCTTTGACTTTTCCACCTTTCCCACTTCCCTCCTTAAGTCTTGCTGGTTAACCACTCCAACTCCCTCTTTCACTGACTAAAGAAATTTATGGCTGAACGTAAACCGGTGCTCGGCTTTGCAGCCAAAGTTTCATAAATAAAATAAGATATAATACATGAGTGTGACTCTTCCAAGACAGCGTGCTCTGTTTTAATCATAATAGAATCTAACGCATAACCCGGTGTTTAAATTCTTGATCCAAGCAATTACTAGGTTGGGCCATTGCTCAACACCGCCACCTCGTTCAAGATTAAAGATCCGTTAGTAAGTCAAGTCATACTTGAAAAGAGAATTGAAAAATAATGGTAATAAAAATAATACGGTTATGAATTTATGCATGCTGATGAAAGTAAGAACCCACTCAAAGGATAACATACTAAGAAAATAAGTTCCTCATTGGACGAGTCGGTTTGACTATGGAAACCGAAGACAGTATTAAAACAAGGGCAAAACTACCATAAAATATATATATATATATATATATATATATATATATATATATATATATATATATATATATATATATATATTATTTTTATATTTTTGTCTCCTTTTTAAGAAGTGATTTTTATAATGATTTTTGACAGAAAAATCTGCCACTGAAGAGGTGAAAAAAAACTCAAAAATTATGTACAAAATTTGTAAACATTTTTTTAGGCTTTTTATATCACATTTATTGACCTATATTTATTGGGTTTTTGAAGTTACTTTTGAAACAAGTAAAAATAAATAAAAAAATAAAAATAAATAGATAAATGAAAATAAATTTAAATTAAAATTTGTTTTTGTATGAGTATGATTGTTTATTTTCGATTTATGTTTTTATTTCGTTTAGTTTGGATTTATTATCTTATTTATTTCGTTTGAATTTTATTTGATCTTTGGATTGTATTAGGGGGTGTTTAGTTTTATTGGGATTTGTTTGACGGTTTATGGAGTTTGTTATTTTAGTTTTATTGTTTAGGTTTTTATTTTTATTTTATTTATTTTATTGGGAGTGGATTGTTATTTTTTTTATGTTATTTTATTTAGGCATTTTTGTGTTTAATTTTATTTATTTATTTTGTTTTAGTTTATTTATTTTTTTTGAGGTTTTGGTTTATTTTTATTTTTATTTCAGTTTGTTTATTTTTATTTTTTATTTTGATGTTTTTTTTAGGTTTATGGATTTCTGGTGATTTTTATTGGTTTATTTTATTAGTTTGTTTTATTTCTTTGGATTTATTTTTTATTTATTATTTTTTTATTTTTATGTTTATGATTATTTTGTTAAGGGATTTTGTTATGAGTTTTTGATTTATGAGGCTTATTGTGGTTTATTTTTATGGTTTATTTTTAGTTATTTGATTACTTAGGTTTTGCATTAGTGATTATTTTTATTTTGTTTGTTTAGGAGTTTGAGGTTTATTTTGAGTTTTTGATGGATGGGTTTTTAGGGAGTGGAGTTTGTATTTTTTTTGATTTCATTTAGGGATGGGAGGGAGGGGGAGGTTTTAGGTTTTATTTTTGTTTTCAGTTTTGGCATTTATTGGTATTTGGAGGTTTTTAGGGAGTTTGAGTTTGATTTGGATTTAGGCGTTTTTATTTAGTTATTTAGTTATGTTGGTTTTATTAGTATTTTGGATTTGTGATGAGTTTGTTTTTGTTATTTTTATTGAGGTTTTGTTTATTTTGTGTTGATTTTTTAGTATAGTATTTGGTTTGATGGAGGCGGAGTTGTTTTGATTTTTGATTTTGGAGGAGGGATTGGTGGATGGATTTCTTATTTTTATTTGTTAATGTTTTTATTGACGTTTTTATTTTTACAGATTTTATTGTTATTTTTGATTTATTTTTATTTATTGTTTATGTTATTTTTAAATTTAAATTTATTTATTTATTTTTTATTTTTGATTTATTGATTTATTTTTGATTTGGATTATTTGTAGTTTAATTTATTTATTTTATTTATTATTTTATTTTTATTTATTTTTATTATTTTTAAAATTTAAAAATTTAAATTTTTTTAATTTAAAACCTTAAATTTTTAAAAATAAATATAAAAAAATGTCTAATTTTTAAATTTATAAATAAAATTGTAAAGAGTATTTGATGATTTTAAAAATTTATTTATTTATTTTTATTTATCTAAAATTTAAATTTTTAAAAAATGTTAAAAATATGTATGTTTTCATTATTATTTTATATTTATTTATTTTCATTTGGTTGTTTTTAGTTATTTTATTTTTATTTTAAAATTATTGTTATTTTTTATTTATTTATTTATTTATTTTTATTTATTTATTTTATTTTTTATTTTTATTTATTTATTTTTATTTTTATTTATTTTTATTTAATTTTTATTTTAATTGTTTTTATTTAGTTATTATTTATTATTAGTTTAGTTTATTTATTTCTTTTTAGTTATTTATTATTTTTAGTAGTTATTTATATTTATTATTTTTTATTTGATTTATTTTATTATTTATTTGATTTATTTTATTATTTTTACTTTTTTTTAATTTGTTATTTATTTATAAATTTTATTTATTTTATTTATTTATTTATTAGTTTTTATTTTATTTGATTTTGATTTATTATTTTTTTTCTTATTTTTATTTAGTTTTATGTTTATTTATTTTATTTATTTATTTATTTATTTATTTCTTTTTATGGATTTTTATTTTTTTTTTATTTTTTTATTTATTTATTTTTAATTTATTTATTTATTTATTTTTTTGTATTTATTTTGTTTATTTCTTTATTTTTGATTTGTTTTTATTTTTTGGTTTTTATTGTTTTTTATTGTTTATTTTTTATTATTCATTTATTTTTATTTATTATTATTTATTTATTTTTATTTATTGTTTGATTATTTCTTATTTTTATTTATTTTTATTTTACTTTATTTTTATTTTATTTATTTATTTATTTATTTAGGTTTTTATGTTTATTTTTATTTTTATTACTTTTTATTTATTTATTTATTTATTTAGTTTTAATTTATTTATTTATTTTTCTTTATAGTTTTATTTTTACTTTTTTTTATTATTTTATTTATTTTATTTTTATTTATTTTTTTATTTTTTATTTATTTTATTTATTTATTTTTTATTTTTCTTAAATTTTATTTTATTTTTATTTATTTTTATTTCTTTATTTATTTATTTTTATTTCTTTTTTATTTATTTATCTTTTTTATATTTATTTTTTATTTATTTTTATTATTATTTCATGTTTATTTTTTTTACCTTTATTTTTTTTATGTTCTTTACTTTTTCTTTTATTTTTATTTATTTTATTTTTATTTATTTATTTATTTTTATTTTATTTACTTTTTTTTTATTTATTTATATTTCCTTTTTATTTATTTCTTTATTTTTTTATTTATTTTATTTATTTTTATTTATTTTATTTATTTTTATTTTCTTTATTTTTTATTTTATTTATTTATTTATTTTTTTATTTATTTATTTTTATTTCCTTTATTTGCTTTATGTTTTATTTTTATTTCTTTTTAATTTTTTATTTCTTTATTTCTTTTTTCTTTTTTAGTTTATTTTTATTTTATTTATTTTTCTTTTTTTTTTCTTATTTATTTTTTCTTTATTTATTTATTTATTTATTTTTTTATTTATTTATTTGCTTATTTCTTTTTTATTTTTTCTTTATTTTATTTTATTTTTTATTTATTTGTCTTGATTTTTATTTCTTTATTTATGTTTTTATTTATTTCTTTTTCTTTATTTATTTTTTTCTTTTTCTTTATGTTCTTCCTTTATTTTTTATTTCATTTATTTATTTATGTTTATTTTTCATTTATTTTTTATTTATTTTTCTTATTATTTACTTTATTTTTTATTTAATTTATTTTATATGTTTGCTTTTTTCATTTTTTTTACTTTCTTTTATTTTTATTTATTTTTTTTTTTATTTATTGATTTTCTTTATTTTTATTTATTTTTTTCTTTTTATTTCTTTGTAGTTATTTACTTATTTTTCTATTTTTAGTTTTACTTTTATTTATTTTTATTTAATTTTTTAATTTATTTATTTATTTATTTTATTTATTTTTATTTTATTTCTTTTATTTTTTATTTCTTTCTTTTATTTTTATTTATTTCTGCTTT
>NC_061101.1:46740845-46743345 GCF_015104395.2 Macrobrachium nipponense
TCGATGAGTGATTTTTGCTTCAAAAAAATCACTTAGAAATCTCATAAAAAATACGACAATGATATAACATGAACATTTTGAAACCACATTTCAATTCAAGTACGAAACGTTTAAGATTTTTTTTTTTATCTTTATTGATTTGTCTTTAAAAATCCATTTAAAAATCTCTAAAATAAATATAACTTTTTGCTGAATATTTTTTTAGTTTTTTTCCTCTTCATCTTGCTGTTTTCTGTTTCAATCATTATAAAAATCCTCTTAAAAAATAAAAAACTAAATTACGCTTAGAGAATATTTCATTTAAATGCCATATCTTTGGTTTGGGTTTCTTCTGCCCTTCTTTTTTTTTGGGTGATTTTTTTTAAATAATCATATCAAAAGTCGATATAAAGAAGGACTATAAATTTTAACATAAAACGTTTAAGAAATATGCAATTTTTAGTCCCATTTTTTTTTTACATTTTCAGCTTTTTTTTATCGATAAAGTTTTTGTTACAAATAATTAGAAATAAATAATAAAAAATATAAAAAATGAAATAGTAAAAATAGATAAAAAGGTTAAAATAAATAAACTTAAAGATAAAAATTTAAATAATAAAGATTTGTAAATACATAAATATATAACTAAAAAATAACTAATAAAAATAAAAAAAAAAGTAAAGAAATAAGATAAAATAAATAAAGAATAATTAAAAGGGAAGTAATATAAAAATATATAAACTATAAAAGATGAAATAAAATATAATCAGCGCAAATAAATAAATAGAAATAAATAAATAAAATAAATGAAAAGATAATTAAAATTAATAAATACATAATAAATAAATAAAACAAATAAATAAATAAAAGTGAATAAAAGAATAAAGATAAATAAATATATTAAATAAGAATAGGTAAATAAATAAACAAAATAAAAGATAAATTTAAATACATACTATAAAGAAATACAAATATATAAACAATTATAAAAAATAAATTAAGAAAAATTAATAAATAAGAAAATATAAAAAAGTAATAAAAATAAATAAATGGATTATAAAATAATAAATAAATTAAAATAAACAAATAAATAAATAAACAAATTAAAAACATTAATTAAACAATTAATTATAAAGTAAAATAAATATATATATATAAATCAAGAAAAAATTATTAAAAATAAAGAAATTAATTAAATGAATAAATACAAATAATTAATATAAAGCAATAAATAACAACAATAAAACTACCAATAAAAATAAATAAATAAAAATAAATTAGAATTATTAAATAAAAAAAATAAATAAATAGAAATAAATTAAAAAATTATTAAATAAAAAAATAAAAACTAAATAAAATACTAAATAAAATAATATATAAACAAAAAAATAAAAATAATAAAAATAAAAATAATTATTAATAAAAATAAATGAAAATAAATAAATATAAATAAACTAAATAAATATATGCAAATAAGTAAACAAAAATGAATAGATTAGAATAAATTAAAATGAAATAAATAAGAATTCTAATAAAAATGGATAAGTAAATAATAAAAAATAAATAAATTGATAAAAAATAATTAAAGAAAAAATCAATTAAAAAATAAACATATAAATAAATAAAAAGTAAAAATATTAAAAAAAATAAATAAAGATAAAGTATAAATAGAAAAAAAGTTAATGAATTTTAAAAAAGTAAATAAAATAAATGAATAAATAAATATTAAAAATATAAATAAATAAAATAAATAATACATAATAAATAAAATAAATAAATGATGAAAAAATTAATAATAAAAAAAAATATAAACAAATAAATAATAAATAAAAACTAAAAATAAATAAATAAATAAAAAATTAATATAAATAAATAATAAAAATAGATAAAAATATTAAAAATAAATAAATAAAAAATAATTAATAAATAAGAAATAAAAATAAAAATAAGTAAATAAAAATAAATGAAAATCAATAAAAATAATGAATGAATAATAAAAAATAAGTAAAATACATAAAAATTAGTAAAATATAAAAGATAAAAAAAAATAAATAAATAAATGAATAAAAATATATAATGATTTAATAACTAAAATAAAAATAAAATAATAACTAAAACAATGAACAAATTAAAGTAAATAAATTAAATAAAAAAGTGTAGAAATAAATAACCAAACAAAAAATAAAAAAAATATAATAAATAAAAAAGAAAATTAAATAAACTAAATAAAAAAAATTAAATAAAAAGAATAAATAAATATTAATGAAAATAAATAAAAAAAACAAAAAACAAAATTAAAAAAATTAAAAAAATAAAAATTAATTATATAAATAAATATATAAAATAAAAATAATTAAATTAATAAAAATAAATAAAATAAAATAAGTAAAACTTAATAAACTAAATTAAAATAAATAATTAATGAAAAAACATAAATAAATAAAATAAATAAATTAATAAATAAATAAAAATAGATAGAAAATAAATAAATTAATGAAAATAAATAGATAAAAATAATAAA
>NC_061101.1:46745845-46750845 GCF_015104395.2 Macrobrachium nipponense
AAAACTTTTATAAATAAAAACTATATTATAAAATAAAATAAACAAATAGAAATGAACAAAAAATAAAATATAACGTAAATAAAATATAATAGAATATAAGTAAATAAGTAAACATAAATAACTAAAATAAATAAAATAAATAAAATAAATTAAAATAAATAAAATTAAATAAAAAAAATATATAAAAGCGAATAAATAAAGTAAACAATAAAATTAGAATAATTTAATGAATAAAACTAATTAGAAATATACAAAATAATAAAAAAATAATAAATAAAAACAAATAAATAAATGAGAATAAATAGAAATAAATAAAAGTATAAATAAAAATATAAACAAATAAATAAATACATAAATACTATATGATAATAATTAGATAAAAATAAACAAATAAATACATAAAAGTAAGTAAAAAAATTATTAAAAATATAATAAAAATAAATAAATAAAATAAAATGATGATGAAAAAAAATAGCAAATTACTAAAAAAAATAATAAAATAAGCAAAAATAAATAGAAGGATATATATATATGGTATATCTATATATATATATATATATATATATATTATATATATATATATATACATATACATATATGATATAATATATATATATATAATATATATATATATATATATATATATATATATAATATATATATATATATATATATATTATATATATATACATCAAGCAACAATGTCCTTTAATATCTAATTCGTCTACCTCGGAAATTAATTGTATTTTCATATATGCTCAATCGAAGGGGAATTTTTTAGTCGATAAAAGAATTGTTTGGCTCCTGGGTACGAACCCTTGAAACAAAACAAATCCGGACGACAGTGAAGCTTTACCCACACCCACCCACCGGAAAGGGAGGCTATAAGTTTATGCCAATCTCTCACCCTCAAATACCTGTCGCGCTCAGGTATTCGTTGTCTGGAGAAGTCATCACCCACCTCGACCCTCGGTAGCATTGTAGTGCTTTTGAGAGCACTAGCCAATTATATGATTCATATCACATTACCGTGATTCATGTCATACATCGAGCTACAAATGTCCTTTAATATCTAATTCACTTTACCTCAGAATTAATATATTTTCTTATATGCTTAACCGAAGGGGAATTTTTTAGGCGATAAGAGAATTGTCGGCTTCTGGGCGCGAACCCTCAAAACCAAACAATCCAGGACGACAGTGAAGCTTTTAACCCACACCACCACCACAAGAAGCTATAAAGTTTATGCCGTCTCTCACCCTCAAATACATGTCATGCTCAGGTATTCGTTGTTTGGAGACACATTAACCCACTCGACCTTGGTAGCGTTGTAGAACTTTTGACAGCACGTAGCCATTATATGAGTCATATCACATTACCGTGATTCATATGCATACATCGAGCTACATATGTCCTTTAATATCTAATTCGCTCTACCTCGGAATTGATATATTGTCATACATGCTTAAAACCGAAGGGGAATTTTTTAGGCGATAAGAGAATTGGCAGCTCCCCTGGGCGAGAACCCTCGAAACCAAACAAAATCCAGGACGACAGTGAAGCATTACTCACACACCACTGCAGAGGCTATATGTTTATGCCATCTCTCACAATACCTGTCGTGCTCAGGTATTTGTTGTTTGGAGATGGCATCAACCACCTCAACCTCAGAAGAATTGTAGTACTTTTGACAGCACGTAGCCATTATATGAGTTATATCACATTATCATGACACATATACATACATCAAGCTACAAATGTCCTTTAATATCTGTTACAACCTCTGAGGTTGCAATACAGGTTCTATTAGGTCTTAAATTCCAAGGATTGCAGTCAGTAAATGTACCTCAGTATTAAGGAAAACAGGAAACAGAAACTCAAGAAAAACTTGACACATTTATTACACTAGGAAATTACTTAAAATCAACCTTGTGAGGTTAGATACTCTTAATTGCTCAGATAACTAAACAAGAGAATAAATACCTGGTTCTCGGGTATCTCACAAGTAATCCTAAAACTAATTCACTAAGCCCTAAACAAGAGAGAAAACATACTTTAATGTATAACAAAGTGGATCCAATAAGGCTAGCCAAAATATTAATATCCTAATAATAATAATAAGGTAGAAAGAAGTAGGAGATGAAACCAAGGAAAACCCTTAATATTCCTACCTACACACAAAAAGCTAAGTAATGTGGAACTCAGTCACTAATACCAACCCAGATCAAAACGTGACAACATATACATGAATCCATACATGATATATATATATATACTATATATATATATATATATATATATATATATATATATATATATATATATATATATATATAAAATTATAAAGATTGACAAAATTACGCAATTTCACCTTAAGTGAAGTATCAGAAGAGGAGTGAATTCAGGGCCGTGATCAGTCCCACCAAACTGCTACCAAAAGGGCCAAGGGACTGGTACGCCAGGTACTAATGGGGCAACGCCTTGTCCCGAGGAAAAGGAAACGATAATCGTCTTACCTGGGCAGCAGCCTTCCCTCCCTACTAGTACCTAACGAGTCAAGTAGCTCTCACTCCCGTATAGCAGTGGACGAGGATGACACGGCAGGTAAAATCCAGAATCCAGTGGCGGGATACAGCGACGACACTGGTTTTCCCATCAAAATCCTCAGACGAAGAAACGGGCAGAATCAGCAGTCGCAGATGACAGCTCGTCTGCTAAACCCTCAACAGCAGTGGGAAGGTCGCAGGTGACAGCAACACCTGCGCGAGAAATAGCCATGATCCAGGACACACACACAACAGACGTATATATGCGTATTCCAGAATCCGTGATGGAAATATCCAAGTGCGTGGTCCAAAAGGTAAGTATCCGAAGTCGTCCTCCAAATCAAATAAATGCTGCGACGGGAAACAGTAACTGGTGAGAGCTTGTCAAGACCCTAACTGCTGTTGACTGATCCACCATGTCCACTCATCACCTTCCCAGTGTTTTATAAACACTCAAAGCAAAAAAATAAAACAATCGTTAAAATGATAGTTCACTAATACACTGAGGAGGAGGAGGAGGCGCACAAAAAAACACTGGCTAAGCCACGCCACTTAACTTCACGGAAACGTAAGAGTAAACACACTCAGCAAAAAGTTAACTTAAATGTAAACAAGGCTGATTTAAATCAACATAAGAAATAATAATTTTACATTAACCTAATAATATCTAATTCGCTCTACCTAGGAATTAATGTATTTTCATATATGCTTAACCGAAGGGGAATTTTTTAGTCGATAAGAGAATTGTCGGCTCCTGGGTGCGAACCCTCGAAACCAAACAAATCCAGGACAACAGTGAAGCTTTTACCCACACACCACAGCAAGAGGCTATAAGTTTATACCGTCTCTCACCCTCAATACCTGTCGCCCTCAGGTATTCGTTGTTTGGAAACGGCATCAACCCACCTGGACCTCGGTAGTGTTGTAGTGCTTTTGACAGTACGTAGCCATTATATGAGTCATACCACATTACTGTGACTCCTATACATACATTGAGCTACGAATGTCCTTTAATATCTAATTCATTCTCTACCTCAGAATTAATATATTTTCATAAATGCTTAACCGAAGGGCAATTTTTTAGGCGATAAGAGAATTTTCGGCTCCCGGGCGTGAATCCTCGAAACCAAACAAATCCAGGATGACAGTGAAGCTTTTCTTTTACCCACACCATCACCACAAGAGGCTATAAGTTTATGCTGTCTCTCACAATCAAATACATGTCGCACTCAGGTATTCGTTGTTTGGAGATGGCATCAACCCACTTCGACCTCGGTAGTGTGGTAGTGCTTTTGACAGCACATAGCCATTATATGAGTCATATCACATTACCGTGATTCATATACATACATCGAGCTACAAATGTCCTTTAATATCTAATTCGCTCTTCACTGTTGTCCTGGATTGTTTGGATTTCGAGGGTTCGGGCCTGGGAGCCTACAATTCTCTTATCGCCTAAAAAATTCCCCTTCGGTTAAGCATATCTGAAAATATATTAATTCCGAGGTAGAGTGAATTAGATATTAAAGGACATTTGTAGCTCGATGTATGTATATGAATCATTGTAAAGTGATATGACTCATATAATAGCTACGTGCTGTCAAAAGCACTATAACGCTACCGAAGTCGAGGTGGGTTGATGCTGTCTCCAAACAACGAATACCTGAGCGAGACAGGTATTTGAGGGTGAGAGATGGCATAAACGTATATCCTCTTGCAGTGGTGGTGTGGGTAAAAGCTTCACTGTCGTCTTGGATTTTGTTTGGTTTCGAGGGTTCACGCCTGGAAGCCGACAATTCTCTTATTGCCTAAAAATTTCCCCTTCGGTTAAGCATATATGAAAATATATTAATTCCGAGGTAGAGCGAATTAGATATTAAAGGACATTTGTAGCTCGATTTATGTATATGAATCACTGTAATGTGATATGACTCATATAATGGCCATGTACTGTCAAAAGTACTACAATGCTACCAAGGTCGAGGTGGGTTGATGCCATTTCCAAACAACGATACCTGAGTGCGCAGGTATTTGAGGGTGAGAGAAGGCATAAACTTATAGCCTTTTGCGGTGGTGGTGTGGGTAAAAGCTTCACCTTCATCCTGGATTTCTTTGGTTTCGAGGGTTCGCGCCCGGGAGCCGACAATTCTCTTATCGCCTAAAAAATTCCCCTTTGGTTAAGCATGTATGAAAATATATTAATTCCGAAGTAGAGTGAATTAGATATTAAAGGACATTTGTAGCTCGATGTATGTATATGAATCATGGTAATGTGATATGTCTCATATAAAGGCTACGTGCCGTCAAAACCACCAACGCTACCGAGGTCGAAGTGGGTTGAATGCCGTCTCCAAACAACGAATACCTGAGAATACCTGAGGCGACAGGTATTTGAGGGTGAGAGACGGCATAAACTTATAGCCTCTTGCAGTGGTGGTGTGGGTAAAAGCTTCA
>NC_061101.1:46755845-46760384 GCF_015104395.2 Macrobrachium nipponense
ATTTAGAGTATAATTTGGCAGGATATTCTTTCTTTTCGTTGGTCTCCTCCTTCTTTGGACCCTCTACCCTTTGGTTATATATGTGTTGGTGACCTGTCCATTTAATTGTGTAGTTGTTTTCTGTGTTAGGTATTAAGTGTGAGTGTTGTGAATTATTTATTGTATTTATGAGGTTCAGGTGTAATTTTTGTCTGTAATTTGTGTATTAATTAATGGTTTTATTAGAGTATTTTCTTTGACCCCTTGGAATGAGTCTGTACACCTTTGTTATGAATATTTTTCCACCTTTTGTGGACTAAGTATTGTTTTTTGTGAATACATTTAAGTGTTTTGAGTGTGATTATTGTGGTGGATACCAAGCCGTCACAATTGGCGACCGTATTGACAGGTTCTTTACGTTCCTGAGTATTTACTAGTGTGAACAAAGTTAATTCTCGGGGTCTTTTGTCAGGCAGCATTTTTACACCTCCTCGTGTTTCAGGTGATAATTTAGTGTTTCTTTGTATAGTTTGGTGTGGACTTTTGTGGTCATCATGTCCGTTGTTAATGTGTTAGAGCTCCTTAGCGGAGAGGGGTGGCAAGAGAGGCTTTGCGGAGCTGAATAGGGAAGAGTTGGAACAGGTAGCACAACACTTGGAATTTGAATATGACGTATCAATTAGAAAGGATTGTTGCTATTGCAAATGTATGATTAGGTAAGATCTGTAAAGGTTGGTGGGGAAAAAGAAGTGAAATCGGTTGAAGGAGAATTGTCCGTCGAAGAAATTTTGGATAAGCAAGAGCTTTGAGAAAGATAAGTTCGATATTGAAAAATTTTAAGGCTGAGGAAAGAGAAAAGGAGAAGGCAGTATGAAATAGCCATAAGAATGACAGGTCCTTCTTCCCCTCTACCTGCTCAAAAGAGGTCGGTAACGCCTGCTACTAATTTAGCACAGGGCCTCAAATTTTGTGCCAACATTTGAAGAAAATATGTGGGCTGAATTTTTTGTATCCTTTGAAAGGATTGCCGCAAGGTAGGAGTGAACCCAGGAGTATTGGACCACTCTAATACAAAGTAAATTAATTGGTAGGGCTAAAAGAGTATATGTAACTTTGGAGGAGGATTTGTCCGCGGATTATGACAGTGTGAAGACTATTTGTCTTAGAAGCCTATGAGTTGGTTCTGGAAGCCTATATACAACACTTCAGGAACCTAACAGAAAAAAAGGAACAAACTTTCGTCGAATTTGCAAGGGTGAAAGAACAATATGCCAGTGATTGGTTTAAGTCGAAGGAAGTGTTGGATTTTTGAAAGGTTGAAAAGAGTTAAACAGTTGGTGGAGGAGTTCAAGAGGTGGTGCCGGACAAATTGAAGGTCCATCTCGAGAATTGAAATTGGAGACCGTGCAGGAAGTAGCTATAGCAAGTGACGAATATTATTTGTCTCATGAATGAATCGAAAATCGGGGGTGTAAGGTTCAATGTGAACTCGAGTTGGGTTAGAATTGGAAGGAATAATAATAATAATAATATCAATAATAATAATAATAATAATAATAATAATAATAATAATAATAATAATAAAAATAATAACGCTAGGGTGTTTACCAGAGAAATAATTATTGGGGTAACAATCAAGGTAGGGCCCGAGATAATAATACTAATAATTTTTCTGGCAATAATAACCGTTCTTCTCCCAACAGAGGTAACAGGGGATATAATATCTACGATCCTGAAAAATTGAGGAATATGACATGTTTCTTTTTGTAACAAAAAGGGACACGTAAAGAGTCAGTGTTTTTCTTATAAGAAATCGCAACAAGTTGGGTGGTAGTCACGTAATGGGCGGTTTGAAAAGCGAGAGAGAGAGAGAGAGCCTCAGTAAACAATGACCAATGAATACGTGGCAGTTTTGGGAAATATTTCTCAGTTGGTAGTGTATCATCCGTGCTTTCCGTCCGAGAAAAGGAGGGTACGTATTTTTGCGGGATTACGGGTGCGGCTCAGTCACTGATTCTTAGGAAGGCGTTGCCGTATGATTTTGGGTTGAAAGTAAGGAATCGTGTTGTTTGTCTGGTTTTCCTGATACGGTAAAGTCCTATCCCATTAAAAATTTTAACAATTTAATTTGTCCTTCCTTTACAGGTAATTATGAAGTTGGCGATTGTGGATAAATTCCCTGTTCAAAGATGTTGATGTTGTGTTAGGAAATGATGTGGCCTTTAAAAATATATGTCCCATTTGATCAACCCTGATAATGAGGTAGCGGTAGTTACGCGTTCTGGTGTTAGAATTGTTGACGCTGCAAAGTCAACAATTGATGTAGAGTTAAGTGATTTAGAACGTAGTGATAATGTAATTGTAGATCGGGTGATCTTTAAGGAAAAATTAAATTGGACTACTGAAGAGTTTATTAAAGCTCAGAAACAAAAAAGGATTTTCGGGATCTCCCTATTGAGTCAGGTGAGGTGGCTGACGTAACTGTTCCTAAATCTAAAATAATTGATAATATTTTGTAATCGATTGAGTAGGCCTAGGGTGGCAGATAATGTGAATTATGAGATTGTGAAACAGGTAATGATTCCTTCTATTTATAGGACTGAGTTGATGTATTTGGCCCATGAGAGTGGTTTTGGCGGGTCATTTTGGTATTTTTTAAGACCGCAGGCAGGTTGCTTAAGGATTTTTACTGGCCCGGCCCGGGTTGAAAGCTGACGTGAAGAAATTCGTTTAATAGTTAATAAGTCTGCCAAGGGTCGGTGAACCAAACCAGCCCATTCCTAAGGCGGGCCTTCATGTCCCATTCCTGTGTTTTTCAGAACCTTTTAAAGAAGTTATGATTGATGTTGTGGGACCATTACAAAAGACACGTAGTAGTAATGAGTATATTCTTACCATTATGGATAAGATGTCTCGGTATCCCGAGGCAATACCACTACGTACAATAAAAAGCGCTAAAATTGTGGATGTACTAATTGAGTTTTTTTACTAAATTTGGAATGCCTAAAATAACCCTAATTTGATTGTGGTACTAATTTTGTTAGTAGGTAATTTCAGGGATATGATGGCTGAGTTAAACATAAAACATGTGACTTCTCCCTATCATCCAGAAAGTCAGGGAGCTCTGGAGAGATTTCACCAAACCCTGAAATCAATGATAAGAAAATATTGTTTAATTAATGGTTCTGATTGGGATAAGGAATTGCCTTATTTGTTGTTCGCTTTTCGTTCTGTCCCAAGTCAGTCTTTAGGCTTTTCCTCCTTTCAGCCTGGTGTTTTGGCCATTGTGTTCGAGGACCTCTCGATGTGGTTCGAGAGTCTTGGGTGAATTGTTGATTGTGTGACTAATTTGGGGGCCAATATTAACCAAGGTTTGGAGAAATTGCGGGTGAAAATTTATTGTGTAGCCATAAACGTATGAAGTACTTTTTTGATAGGAGTGCTAAAGAACGTGACTTTGTGGTAGGCGATAAAGTGTTGGTTTTGTTACCCATTCCGGGAAATCCATTAAAAGCTTCCTTTTCTGGTCCCTGGAAAATTTGGAAAAAAATTAGTAATGTGAATTATTTGGTAGAAACTCCGGAGAGAAGGAAGCCTTTCCAGCTCTGCCATATTAATATTTTGAAGGCATTCCGGGAACGGGAGAATGTTATTATTCCCGTGGCAACTATTGGAATGTTGAAGTAACCGAATAATGATAACCTTTTTTTCTGTTTCAGAGGGTGAAGATAGGGATGATAATTGTTTTAATGGAAGTGAATGGCTTTCGAGCAATAAGAATTATTTCAAAAAAATAAATAATCATGAACTAAAATATTTGGGAGTTTTTCCCCCATTTTAATAACTAATTATGAAAATTGCATCAAAAGAACAAAAAAGAATGAAACTTAAAACCTTATTTGAATTTATATAAAATATTTTTTTTTTGGGGGGGCATCTTTTTGATAAATGACATTAGCTTATGTCTAAATTTTTTTTATATTGATTTTCACATTTTTATTAAATTATTTTTTAAATAAAAATCAGATATCGAAATAAGGACGAAAATTCTTAAAATACTGTATTTATTCCGTTTTCCCCCTTTTTATATTGATTTTTTTGAGAAAAAAAAAAAAATAACCAAAATAAAAAAGAAATTATACTCAATGATATTTTGTACAATTTTATAAATGAATTTTTAAAAAACATCCTATGTTCTATTTTTGGGGGATTCTTAAAACAGTTTTTGAAATAAAAATCAGTCATCAAAAAGAGGGCAAAGCTATCAAAAGTTAGTATATTCAATAATTTTTTTTTTAACGGATTCTAATTTTAAATATATTACATTGTCCTATTTTAGCCAATTTTCTGAATGATTTTGAAACAAAAATCATCCATCAAAACTAGGAACAGGACTAATTTTCGAAATAAAAATCGAATTCAATCAAAAAAAGTAAAAAACTTCGTAAAGTATTTAATTCATAATATAATACTTAATACTGTTGTTTGAAATTCATTTTTAACTGATTTTTTTGAGTGATTTTTGAAACAAAAATCAGTCATGAAAAAATAAGAAAAATT
>NC_061101.1:46760884-46780898 GCF_015104395.2 Macrobrachium nipponense
AATTCTCACTCCACAAAAACAATTTCAAAACGAGCTTATGCGCTTCTGTCAAAATCATGCTCTCCAAATTCCTATGTGCAAAATAGCACGGACACAAACACAATTACAACTTCCTGGCTGGACCATTATATCACATCTCCACAAACTTCGTGATTCTATTATGACCTGCAATACTTGCTACGATCTAGCAACAGGCCACGATCACATCCCTTTACAGATGTCATTCAGTACCCCTTCCTGCCCTACCATGAACCCCCTAACTGATAGCTCAGCAGCGGTAAACTGGGATTTTAAAAACCAACAGAAAACCAGATACTTTAGGGTGACCACTTGGAAACCAGGTTGCAGTCAATAGTTCAACTGGCAGACGCCTTACTTTTTACTAACACAAATTGTAGAAATGACCACCACAGGGAGAGTCTAAAAGAATTCTATTCGAACATATTTCCGCTATTCTTGCATCCATCAGGGCTACCTTAAGATTTCGTCGAGGTAACTCTCGTAATATATCTGGATGGAATAACTTGGTTAGTTAAAGATCTGTATACATGTTCACGAGAAATGTTTTTACTGTGGAGACAAAATGGTAGCCCGAGGGAATGACACTGCATTACTGATGAAACAAGCGAGAGCGCAGTTCAAACTTGCTCTTAAGCACTGCAGATTGAATGGAAAGCAACTAAGAGCCGATGCAACGTCTTGAAATTTCGAATCTGGTGATTATCCCCATCTTTGGAAAGATATCCAGTCCTTAAATCCCAAAACTAAAAAGCTATCACAGTGTGGCGAAAAAGATGGACTTAATGGACTGTAAATGCTGAACGTTGTTACTTGGGCAAAAACCGCTAAAAGCCTTACGTAACAACTCCACAAAAATCCCTTTGCGGTTTCTAAATTACAGGGAGATATCTCTTAACCCAATTCATTATTAATGAGGATAACACACCAATATCATTAATGAATAGTACCACAATTAAGTACTTTCACTTCTAAGCAGTCCTTGTAGACATGAACTAAGATCATAAATCGCTATACGAGATACGACGAGAGACATGAGCCTCTCTCTCTCTCTCTCTCTCTCTCTCTCTCTCTCTCTCTCTCTCTCTCTCTCTCTCTGTACTCACGGGATGATTTTTAGAACTTAGAGGACCGCTGTGTTATCTCGATTTTAAAAGTTATTTGCATAACCTAAAGTATGACCACAATAAGATTTATCAGATCATTTAATATTCACCATCCACAAAACTGAAAACATAGAAAAATGAATAAAATGGAGAGATATTGAAACGCATTTGATAAATGTAAAGTTAAAATTAATTTAATAACTAAAAGTTAAACTATCAGAGAGTAATAACATATAAGTGACAAATGAAATTAATCACTCAAGGGGAATTGTAAACCAATGGAACTCCAATAAAACAAATTACGACAAAATTCAAAGAATCAGGGCAATCGCCCTTTCTAAATCCACACACACATCACTACACAACACTAGATAACAGGTCACCTCAAAAGTTGAGCCACGAAGCTGTTCGTTCCGTCCTGCATTCCGGTTTTGATGGGGAAAAGAGAAGTCATACGATTACCACCGAATGCAGAATTGACTTCAAGGATTTCATGACATAAAAATCTTTACAATAATGATCAAGTTCGTTGTCAAATATAATAGTGTGCAACTTCAACATATTTATTAAATGTAGTGAATTAATTGGTGGTGTGTGTCAATACAATTTAGGGTGATATCACGCCCATACAGTGTACTATGCACATACGCATACACACCCCTAGAGGGGCACGCAAAGGAGCGATCAGAGAGGCGAACTACTACCCTTCCGTTCCCCTCCCGATCTCTTGACCTCTCCTAATGGCTTCTCTGGCTAGAGGAACAAGACCCAATAACACCTTCAATCTTACCATACTTGATATGCGCAATACACTCACCAAGAGCAATTTCATATATATAAGGACAAATGAATTATCATAACTAAAACATTAATTATACTCTCGTTTACTAAAACGTCTACTGACGTTTATGTCAAAAGACTTTGTCTTTGTGTAAAACCATCTTTTCGGTGCTAACCGCACCTCAGATACTACATACTAGAACATAGCAAAATCAGATAAAATAATGTTAACCCTTAAACGCCGGACTGGACGTATTTTTTGTCTCTCGGGTGCCGACTGGACGTATTTTACGTCGACATACAAAAGTTTTTTTAAAAATTCGCGGAAAAATACTTTTAGGCCTACCAGCCGAAAACTCTTGAATCACGCGCCTTGGGGGATGCTGGGAGTTCACGATCAAGGTGTTGTTTTGTTTACAATCGTTACGCAGAGCGCGCAAGCGCGAATTTCTTTCTTGCCGCACTAAAAAGTATCTGTGACACATCTCGGAAATTATTTCGTCACTTTGACATAATTTTTTTTTTTACCATTGTTAAATAGCCGTTACATAAATTTTTAAAATTATATACGAAAATGAGCGCATTTTATGTAGAACACAACAAAAAAATACTCATGATTGTAGCTTTTATCAGTTTTGGGATATTTTCATATAATAACGATAAGTGCCAAATTTCAACCTTTGGTCAACTTTGACTCTACCGAAATGGTCGAAAAACGCAATTGTAAGCTAAAACTCTTATATTTTAGTAATATTCAATCATTTACCTTAATTTTGCAACTAATTGGAAGTCTCTAGCACAATATTTCGATTTATGGTGAATTTATGAAAAAACTTTTTCCTTACGTCCGCGCGGTAACTCTTCCGAAAAAAATCATACATGCGATTGTGGTAATGTTAGCACCATTTTAAATTAGCCGTTACATAAAGTTTTATATATGAAAATGTGCGCAATTTCATGCACAATACAACTAAAAACAACCCATGGTTGTAGCTTTTATCAATTTTGAAATATTTTCATATAAAAAATGATAAGTGACAAATTTTCAACCTTCGGTCAACTTTGACTCTACCAAAATGGTCGAAAAACGCAATTGTAGCTAAAACGCTTATATTCTAGTAATATTCAAGCATATACCTTCATTTTGCAACAAATTGGAAGTCTCTAGCACAATATTTCGATTTATGGTGAATTTATGAAAAAAAATAACATTTTCTTTACGTCCGCGCTGGTAACTCTTCCGAAAAAATCATACGTGCGATTGTGGTAATGTTTGCACCATTTTAAATTAGCCGTTACATAAAGTTTTATGTATGAAAATGTGCGCAATTTCATGTAGAATACAACAACAAATAATTGAAGGTTGTAGCTTTTTCTCATTTTCGAAATATTTGCATATAAATCACGATAAATAGAAAAAAAACCACGTTCGGTCAACTTTGACTACCGAAATGGTCAAAAAAGCAATTGTAAGCTAAAACCTACATTCCAGTAATATTCAGTCATTTATCTTAATCTTGAAACAAATTCGAAGTCTCTAGCACAATATTTAAATTTATGGTGAATTTAAAAAAAAACTTTCCTTCCCTCCACGCGCGGATTCTCCGCCACAAATCTCCGAAATGTTTACGTCCCATTCTCGGAATATTTGCTCCGTTTCATATTAGGCATTTCATAGAGTTTTATATTAAAATGTGCGCAATTTTATGTGAATAAAACGAAAAAATATTTGAAAGTTGTAGCTTTTCTTATTTCCGAAATAATTGCATATAAAAAAATATATATAAAAAAAAATTCGACATTCGGTCAAATTTAACTCGTCAGATATGGTCGAAGAACTGCATTTGTAAGCTAATATTCTTATAGTATAGTATATTCAATCATTTGTCTTCATTCTGAATGAAATTGGAAGTCTCTAGACAATATTTAGATTTATGGTGAATTTTTGAAAAAAAATATTTGTTTACGTCTGCGCGTTACGAATTCTGCATATGTGGATAATATTTTCTCTGTGTTGCTTTTTATCGTTTTACAATGGTTATTATTACCAAAATGATTGCAATTTAGTGTACATTACAACGAAAAAAAGTAACTTGTTACCTTTAACCGTTTTTGCGCACAGCGCGATTTTGAATACAAATTATTATATGAAATTTCGTTTTTTTTGCGCTATCATATATCGCATTATTTATATATGATAATGATAATTTTTTTCATTTCTGATGGTTGCATACTAAACTTCAGGCAATGAAAAAAAAAGGAGCCAAAAATGAACTCTTAATCTTGAAAACTAAGCGCGCTGTGATTTTTTGAAAAAATATTTTTTTCCGCTTCCGCGCTCAATCTGAAACACCTCCGGCACACGGGAGACATTTTTTTTTTTAAATTTGGACCGCTTCTGCTTTTAAGGGTTAAGTGTCATTCTCGAGTAGATGTGGTTCTTTCACCCTTATTTTACAAAATATATAGGCATGCAAATATATTTGGCTTTCACATGAATACAAATACAGTAACATAGTTCGTGTCTGTCGATTACCTGACAGACGGCAATACGCAGTGAAAATCAATCAAAAAATAATTTCTTATGAGACAGAACACTAATAACTATGATAAAAGACAAGTAGCACGGAAACAAGTGAATAAACAAAAACGTTAGAAAATAAAATCGTTGTGAGAGGAATTCCTTACACCCTCCCACACCAAAAATTCATACAACACATGTATAGTGTCCTTATAACGCTCCTTCTCGAATCAACTGTTTTCTTTGTTCGTCGGCCTTAGCAGCAGTTCTTCTCATCGGCCGACGATCAGACATCACTGGTAGCGGTGGGGAACCTGTTGAGGTCGTAGGGTCATCCTCCACAACACTCTCTAGGCCGTCTACGACGTCCTTGGTTTTTCGGCCCTCTCCATCGTCTTCTTTGTTGTTTTGTTTATATGGTTATCCTCGTTCAAGGCCTCGCTGGTCTCACCTACTTCATTCTGTCCGGTTTTAGTTGACGATTCCTTTCTGACATTACATTCGAGTGGAATGACATGATTCAATGGTCTCATAAAATTTCCACTTGCTGTTTTTATCTCGACTGTTCTTACAACATTATCAGGACCTGCGTGGAGTTTTTCGATGATTCCCAAGGGGTACTTGTATCTTTTACAATTATCATTTACTACAAGGACCAAATCTCCTATGCTTAATGGACAGATGTTTGAAGACTCGATGTTTCTGTGCCTCTCTCTAAGAGAAGACAAAAAGTCAAGTAGCCATAATTTTTCAAACTTTCTTATCGTCTCACATAGTAGTCTTGCATAGTTCTCCCCTCAATTCGACGTTTCTCATTGAATAAAAGGTACGCCGACGAACTTGTTCAAAGGAGGAGCCATTGCAATAGTCTGCCATATAAGAGTCTGGCAGGGGTGAGCGCGACGTCGGCGTTATCTTGGTTGACATATGTTCTCGGCTTCAGCGACGATGGTATTGAGTTTTATAAACGAAAGACTTTTTCTGCACAACTCCAATCAATCTTGTAAAAGCCACCATTCCATGGTGACTGGGGTGTTATGAACTTCCATTCTAAATTATGATCCGTTAGATAATTTCTTACTTCGGGCTCTTCGCTGATATCTTTTAGAAACTTACTGGCTGCAATGAAGTTTGCCGCACCCGCATTATCACTTATTAAAACTTTCGGAAGTACGTGTCTTGCCGCGAATTGTCTAAAAGCAAAGAGGAATTCTTGTGCATTCATGGATTTGCATACATATAAGACAACTGCTCTTTGTAGCGCATGTAAACAACAAGACATACGCCTTCTCGTTCTCAGCTTCATTTTCAGACACATTAATGTTTCCCGTATAGTCGACGGCAACACAGGAAAAAGGGACTTGATGCTTAACTCGCTCGGGTGATAATGGAGGAAGAAATCCAGGTAGACTTAGAGGTTGATTTTGTGGTTTCTTGCACAATAAGCACTCTTTCAGGATCTTAACGGACTGTCATTTTCCAGCCCAAAACTGTTGTCTCAATATAACCACAAGTGTATTCGTGTTGCAGTGCAAGTTGAGTACATGATAGTGAAACATTATAAGTTGCCATGAGGGGTGTCGACTGGCGACGTATACCGTATGCTTAGCGAATTCTGGCATTATGAAGTCTTCCTTGGCAACGAATAACACCACTTTCATCAACATAAAGTCCTAATTGTCTGATAAGATTCCTTAACTCAGAGGGAACACTAGAACTGGTTTGTAACCCATCAGTAAATGCATAATATAGCGTTGGAAAAGCTTGACGCTGCATAATTCTGATTAAAACAAGTAAATTATTACTTTCCCAGAATTTATCAGGAAATATTCTTCTCCCAAACAAGATCAATCTACCTACAATCCTTAATGCGTGTTTCAATTAGGAGAACTCAGAACAGTTAAGTACATCATCATCAGGGTTTCTCAAAACTGGTTCTACAATAATTTCATTTACATTAACAGACTATGTAAACTACATCCTCTTGTTCTGGAAACTTATTTTTATCAATAATCCAGTTTGGGCCATGAAACCACAAACCTGATTTACTCAAAATAGACATTGAAATACCTAGTGTAACTAAATCAGCAGGATTTCCTCGCTCTTAACATATAGCAACCTGATGTTATGATTGTGTAAGTGATTACATAATAAAAATATGGAATGTTATTCCATATATATAAAAAACTTAAACTAAAGAGGTCAACCAGATTGCTTGCAGGAATGTGATCAGACCAGAGACGAAAAAGTATGTAGGCTAAGATGACATGCCGTCATCTGTGGTCATTCATTTGTTTTGAAACATTAGTCCAAGCTCCCTGCTTGAGACAACTACCACGACCTATAATTCAAATGGCCTACGTGATCTGTAGTGTGTCTCATTTTGTATGTATGTTCATATGTTCGAGCTACTGTCTGCTTCCTTTATGACTTGTAACCGAGATGGTAGTGGGAACAGAATAGAATTAGCCATCATCATTGGCAGAAGCGATCAAGCTATCGTCATTAGAAGACCTGTACAATCCTACTTGATCTTCACCATGTAATCTCAGAGAATATAAGTATTTTTATACTTCGTGTTTTCTACTAAGAACCTCACATCAGAAAGAAATCATCATGAGTTTAACACATCGTCGTCATAACCAAAGAAGATAATACCGACTCCGTAAGTGATCTACAAACCCCAAGACACTCCAATGAATATGGAAGTGCAATACCAACCGACTTAGCGTAAGATTATCGCAAGTCTAACATTACCTCATAGGGCGCCTTATTATACGAGGCAACAGCCCTAATATTGGTGGCAGATTACCAGAAGAACTCTACAACGTCTTCCGAAGAAAGCAAGAGATTCTTCAAGCAACTTAGTATCATCGTTTAGTGAGCAATTTCAGTAGTGAATAACTTCAAGAAACAAACCCGACGTGTCTTTTTCCTACGGCAACGCAAGCTTCGTCTCTCATTAGAATCATTCAAGAAAACATCATTATTGAGCGTTTCCGGCACTTCAAGAAACAAACCAAACGCGTCTGCAGCATCGGATCTTCAAGGGCTCGAATCATCCAAACAACGCGCACTGGGGAAACTGAAGCCAAACCAGGTCATCCGCTAAATAGAGAAGGAGGGCCAAGGGCACATCGTTATCGGAACGCCGTGACTTCCCACAAAATCAAGCTAAGTACAACCTTTTTATTCATTTGGAGTAACTTTGAGTGTTTCCTTTGCAGGTCGAGTTTCGTTATTCCTGTGGCTGAAGTTACGAGACATTCTTAATCTTACTTTTTTACAGAAATTATCTACATCAATAGGATTTTGCTACTGCGAGTTTTTATCTTTGAGTGTCTGTTTCCAGAAGTTGTACTGAAATATAATAATCATATACTATGTTAATTTTATCATTTTGGGTGATTATTAATCCTTTACGTGACAAAACATATTAAACAGTGAATATGCGTTTACGCAGTGGACGTCTGTATTTATACAGATGCATGGATAGGGTCGTTAGGCACCGTAGTGATTAGAAAACACACAAAAACAAGTGGAACACCCGTACAAATCTAGATAAATTAGAGGTAACACTATTTCGGGTCATGACAATAAATGCTCCTTTGCAAAGTCCCGATCGCAGTTTACGCCAGTTTTAGCCCTTGAGTTTTTTTAGTTTATATAAAATATCGAACCTCAATGACTCAACTTAACTTTAAAAATACGGCTGGATTGCAAGGAATAACATGTCTGTAAAAAACTTTCATTAGGCTAAATGCGCTGACCAGGATCCCTCACTATTTCAAATTTTAGCAAAGAATGAAGTAAACAACAGCAAGTACAAACAGTTAATATTGAATGCAGTAGAGATAACTTGTCTTAATAGTAATCGCTCAGTTCCTGTATAGTTCAAGTCATTCATACGTTCGTTGCTTTATACGTAACCAGCAACATAATGCTAAAAACACACAATACGTTGCCGATGGTAATAAAGAGAAGAATCCTAATTATTATCAAAAGAAATAGGTAAACAGTAGCCCTAAATGTCAGAAACAAACAAATCGTGCTTATGCACACTTGGTCACTGTGTCATCTAGTCAGACGGTCAGGGTCAGTTAAATCTGCCGAGTGTTCAAAGCAAAGCACATTCCACATAAGCGACTTCAGCGGAGAGGGAGAGCGATGTTGAAAAAATTAAAAAGGACTTTTCCTATGCATCACACGACAGTATCAAGTAATCAGAGCAGGTCCTCGTAATTTTAATACAATAAGTTATTATAAGTAGTGGTGGATTAAGCCCGACTGTACGCGCCGTAAAAATTAGAATATCTTGTTTTATTCCTTTAGTTCATGTAATATCCTGTATTTACGGACTCACCGTCTGTTGTTCGAACTTCCCTAATGAGAAGTCCGGATAAGCGAGCGCTTACAGATACCTCTATAGTTATAAAAAACATTGATCTGTATCTAGTGTAATTGTAAGATATCCAACTAGGGGTATACAAAACATTATCTTACCTCCTGCAAAATAAGGCATGTTTATCAAAGGAAACTTCTATAAACCTTCAAACATATTAAAATCCGTTTTGAACAAAAAAAAAAGAGACAGTTAATCAAATAATAACTTATATAGAGGAACTATACATTTGTCTCATAAATCGTAACATTGTTCAAATGACCCAACAGAATTCTCCCACAACTGCAGTCGCAGTTTGCATGCAAAATCTCGAGAAGCATGCACCCTCGAATGTCTTAGTGCCTGTAAAAAGACTTTGCCTTGCTGGGATCTGAAATTTTAATCCTTCCCGACACTCTGAAATATAACGATTTCCGCGAACAAAGCCCTAGACACGGTTGACTCGCAGCAACAAGTTAAATCTAGTGATCCACAAACCTATACATATCGTGGATACGGAAGTTATAAATATCGCATTTTTTTATTGTTGCTAATTTTTAAATCACGCCCAATCAGTCGTAGATGAATCTCTCTTATACTCTATCTAAAGTAATATCCGTAAAGTCATTCAAGCAGAGGTGATTCAGCAGAAATTTTTTTTTTTATCTTTTATCTGAATACCAGGAAGTTTCTCCACTAGCGAGTGATCTCTGGGGAAAACGGATGTAATTTAACACAAAATACGGTCTAAGGACAAACATAAAGCTATATACGTACCTTCGTATAGACTCTCAATGAAATTTCAAAATAGAGATAAATGACGAAGTTGAAAAATGTTAGTAATAGGAGTCATTAGGAAATCAAATAAGCCCATATAATTTTTCCTCAAACGTCATGCCATAAAAGATCGGACTTGGCGTATCTGCGTAGATTTCTGTCGCTTAAACAAGGAAACGACTCCGATAGTTTCCAGTGCCATGTACCGACGACATCTTATCTCTGTTAGGTTAGAATAAATTTTTCACCTCCAGCTTGGACTTACTTAAAGGCTTTTACCAGATACCATTACCTAAGTGATTGTACCTCATACACCGTTTTCAGCACACTCAGGGGACATTATCAATTTTTACGTATGCCTCCAGCTTACGTTGCGCCCCAATTACAATATAGTGTTTGGAGACTTTTAGGGGATACCCTACATGCTTATATGGTTGGTCTTATAATCTTTTCTAAATACCTTAGAAGTACATTCACATAAACTAGAGCTAGGGCTACAGAGACAAAGACAAATAATCTCAGAGTAAAATATCTAAATGTGAGTTTTTAAAAACCGAACATGTTTATCTAGGTTTTATGTGTCTGGTCAAGGTCTTAAAGTAGTCCATGGTAAGGTGTCGGCTATTCATAACTTCCGGTACCTATTAACGTAAAAGGGGATACAGCACTTTTGCGCTGTAGTGGGTATTACAATCGTATGTAAATATGTAACTCTTCAATCATGACAGCTCCTTTAACAGATCTTACGAAGAAGAGCGTAGATTTATTATGGTCTAAAAAGCATCAACAGGCGTTCGATATCTTAAAAGCGGAATAATGCAGCTCACCTAACTTAAAAATCCCTGATTTAAATAAGGAATTTTTTTTTTATTGCAACAGACGCCTCAGACCAAGGGGTAAGAGGGTACTACTTCAGTAATATGATAAACAGTTCTTTCCTATAGCTTTTTATTCACGTAAACTAAAGCCCTCTGAAAGTAAATATGCAGTAATAGGCAAGGAAGGGCTAGGTATCGTTAACTCACTAGTACATTTTAAGTTCATAATCTACGGCTATCCTATTAAAGTCCTTACTGACCATAAGTCACTTACCGAGTTTTTCAAAGGCTTTAATCACAGTCCCAAAAGAACTCGGTGGCAAATGATCATTCAGGTCTTTGGAGCCAAGTTAAGATATCTACCTGGGAAAGCAAATATCATAGCTGACGCATTATCCCGCAATCCCGCACCATACTGCAAAGAACCATTAATTGGACTAAAAAATATAGAAACATCCGTGCCTATTGTTAAAACCGTACCTAAACAAGAAAATTCCTTAACCGAAGAGATTGCGAGCATTGAATATCTGGGTCGGAGTGCAGAACTGTTACAAACTGAACAAAGCAAGAGTCAACAGCAATAAGCAAAACAATAAACAATTCGAACGGAATCCCTAAAGCAAAAGTATATTTAAAGTATGTGTATCAGAATAATGTAATCAAATGTAATATTATATGTAGGTCCGTGATGAGGAAAACCCGAAGAACACAGCAGGTGACTAACGACCAGGTAGTAGTAATAATCTCTTTCATACCAATCGTCCTAAACTGGTTGCATTCCGTCATCCAGGGTTCTCTATTATGTCACAGAAAGCCAAATCACTGTTTTACTGGCCTACAATGCTTACAGATATAAAAAGCACATAACTAATTGTAACACGTGTCATGAAAACAAGGGATACACTAAGACACCTGTCAGTTTAAGGGCCTATCCCGTGCCAAATCAATCAACGAGAGAATACGTAGAATCATTAACAGAGTTACGAGTCTGACAGAGGAAATAAACACTTCTTAGTGTTAATAGTCCCCTTGACACGTTATATAGAATTAATAGCACTAAAAAACAAACACCGCAATTGAGTGCGCTAGGAATATTATGAGTGCTAAATCAGTAAACATGGAATTCAACACATGATAATCTGACTCGGGTGGTGTAAATCAATAATCTCCTTAACTCGTTGTGTGAATTCCTTTCCAGTAAGAAAACCAATAATATATTTTATCACCCAGAGTCAATCGGTTTGGTAGAATAACGGACAAATAAAGAAAGTGTCAATGTCTTACGAGTTACATTCATGATATTGGATCCGAACTGGATTATAGCGGTTCTCGCGGTTTTAAATACCTTTATCATTCATATCTTGTATCTGTAGAAATGATACCGCAAGTAGCCTTATACGGTACGCCGCTAGAACACTTTTCCACATATTCAAGCCAACCATTAATTTATCAAATATATATAAAAAAATATATAAATAAATAAATATAAAAAATAAAATAAATATGGATACAAGTGGAGTTGATATAATACACTCCGTAAGAAGTCGGAAGGGTTACAAATTATAACAAAAAAGGAATCACGATAAAATCAATAAGCAAAAACGTAACCATAGGTTAATTAAATATCCAAATATATATGCGTAAAGATTTGAACTCTAACTTAATGCTTTAGTAATGACAAATAAGCTAAAAGTTCAAACACATATCAAAACCTACTGACATATTGTCTGTCCCGGTGATTTATATTCGTAGTCAATGAAAAAAAAAAAAAATAAATAAATAAATAAAATAAAATAAAAGAGATTTTAAAGTCAGGAAGTCTAGAAGTAAAAATGTATATCTATGCGAATAATCTTATACAGGGTAAATAGTATATATAAAATTTGTATGGAAACCCTTTTCATTAGTTTGAATAAGGAATATCTAATTTAACATAATTACATTTATTTACAATCATGCAGATTTCCAACATGAAACTAATATTAATATTGTTGTCAATTTTGGTGGACTGTTTTTTTTTCAGACATTCTTCTCATGTGGTGGAGAATTAAAACCAAAAAAATATCATTCGAAAATACTAAAGTCGTATCTTTTACAGCAAGTAACGTAACTCTTAAGCTGGTGACGACGTCATCAGTCTAGAAGGTGCCTGTCGCGTTTGCCGATTCAGAATTGTTCCTTCTAACCTCAGAGGAATGCTTAGCTCATGAACTTCACATGTGGTTCATAGGTCATGATGACATAGATAGATAGATAGATATATATTTTATTGACCATTCTCCACAGAAACATCAAATACAATATTATGAAATTACACAACGGTCCAAATACATAAACTCATTTCACAAGTTACATTTCCTAAAAAGGAAAAAGAAAATTAAAAAGAACTGTATTCAAAACAAATGGCAACAATAATTAATATTAATTTTTTAAATAACACAAAAGAGATCATATCGAGAGCTGTTTAGAATATCCAATTCTATATCACATAGAAACAATAATATACAATAGACTAATAAACATCACACATTCAGATTAGACTGGAAATGCGTTAAAATTGTAACACAAAATGAAGTCAGCTGGGCGAGGCACAATGAGAGAGTTTGCATTTTATTATTTGAAAACTCTCAAAATTAAGCTTGCGATATGACAAACATTTGCATAGTCTGATCTTTCTACCATCAAGTCGCTCATTGATGAGATATCAAATTGGGTCCGAATCTGGTAGGTCCTGGGGCATGCTTCGATTACATGTTGCTCAGTTTGTATTTGGCCACACACACACACAACCTCTCCAACGGCCAACCTCAATAGCAAGAGAATGGGAATTCAGTCTTAATCTTGTCCATTCCGTTCTCTCCAACTCATTTACATTGTCTTTTTTACTATAAATGTCATGAACGTTAAATTCTGAATTGATGTTTTTATAGAAAGTTAATCTACCTGAGTTTGAGGTAGTTACTTCATTGTTTCAATCTTTCAGATGCTTGCATTACATCGTCAATATCATTATCTAACAAGTCTCTGATATAACGTGAGGTAGGGGTATTAAATTGCAAAATTAGATTAATTACATGGGCCAGCGGATCGTCTCCCATTGTACCACGCTCCACCCAAGCTTTAGCGAAAAACTGTCTCTGCTTTGACCTGACCAGTGAACGAAAATCAACAAGACCAAGTTCGACTAAGCAAAGAGAATTTGTAGTGGTTTTCCTTACACCTAACAGTTGTTTTATGCACCATAAATATAATTTTTCCATGGGTCTCAAATCACCGTTAATCCAAGATTCATTTCCATACATTAATGCTGGTAACAAAGCCGAATGAAAAACCCTTTTCTTGATATAGAAAGGAACATCATTATTTTTATTTAAGAATGAAATAAATTTTAAAACATGACACATTCTAGTTTGTGCTTCTGCTTTCACTGATGATGATATAGAGCCATCAGCAGTAAAAATACATCCTAAATATACATATTGCTCACAGGGATCAACAACAATACTCCCTACAACCATTGGCTCGTTATCGTGTCCATTGCCATTTATCACAAAAAATTTAGTCTTACTACTATTTATTTTCATTCCATGAGAGCTACAAAACTGATTGAGTAAATTTAACTTTTCCATCATACCACGCCTGGTTGTTGAAAGGAATATCGTGTCATCCATAAGGACAAGGATGTGTAACCAACCCAAAAACCCATCAATACCACAATTATTTTTAATTAATCTTATAAGATCGTCCACAAAAATGACAAACAATAGACATGAGGTTGGTGACCCCTGGCGAACACCAATTGTCGAAGCAATTAGAGTTGTCCCAACAATACTATTGGTAATTTTGTACATAGAAGTAAGTGCTACTATCATTACAGATCCACAACCCAGTCTTTTCAATATCAAAAATAAAGTACGCCTTGGTACTCTGTCATAAGCTTGTTGGAAATCAATAAATGTCACAAAAAGTTTGAATTTTTTCCTCTTTGCAAGGTCAATCAACAATCGTAAAGATATGATATGCTCCAAACACCCCCTTCCCCTCTGCGACCCCGCCTGCTCCCTCCCTGCATGGAGTCAACCAAAGAGAGAGTCGGGCACACAGAACTGCATCATACAATTTAGCTATTGAGTTTATCACATTTATCGCCCGATAATTTTTAACCAATAACCTTGAACCACGTTTAAAGACAGTAAACAACTTTGCATTAATCCACGATACAGGATACAATGAGGACATAAATATATTGTTAAACAAGGCTACTATACATAAAATCCAAGACACAGGTAACATTTTATATAATCCAAGGGGCACTCCATCAGGTCCGCTCGCTTTCCCACTCTTCAAACGCTTGATTTGTGATTGTACTTCATGGTATGAAATAGGATCATCTAAAATGGGTACATATATATCAGTTTGTAAGCCATCAAGATTCTCAATCGTATCCCCCGAGTGGTCATACAGTTGTGTGAAGTGTTCAATAAATTCCTGATCTGATGGTGAAGAAGCATTACCAAAGTCAGTTGAATTGGTATTTAACTCTCCGCGCCAATTAATAGCACGCCAAATTGTAGCACTATCATTCTCACTTAAAAGGCGTTCCCACCTATTTACAGTAACATCAACACCAGGTGCGGGCCTCCTAACTACCGATTTACTTGCGCACTCGTAGAATATAGTACCCAGATTACCTTCAAAATTGTCAATACTTCCATCAAAAGTAGGTTCTCTATGTTTCGCCAACTCACTGACAAACAATTCCTGATTCATTTTTTCTGACATTATAGGCGGAGTCACATATTTATTAGTAGCTTTACTTTGCAACACTGCATGACCACCGAGCTGAGACGCTCTTTCTTTTATATGAGTTAAATCGAGGCCAGGGCATATAAAGGCTAAGGATAAGGGTGCATGATTAGAAGGTAATCTTAAATCCTGGATTACATCGAAACTCTTAACAATGTGTATGTACTCATGAGATATCAAACAAGAATCAAGCTCAGACACCCACAGTTGTCCCTGCCTATAAGTAAGACCTCCCTTGAATTGCGTGCAAGACGTTTGAAGATTGTTAACAACCAACAGTTTTTCATCCACACAAATCCCGAGTAACATCCTCCCATTGTCATTAGGGTTAGGTACGGCGTCCGGGATAGCAGGGTAAGAATAGCTAGGTAGATTCCCTCTCACCGGCAAGTCACGGACACCGACACCAAAACGAGCGTTTAAATCACCCATCACCACACAACCACCTACATAAGACTTAACTTTCTCCTGTATTTTACTAAGTAATGACATGTCAAAATAAGGTGAATCAGATGGAGGGACATAACAAAAACCAAATAACACATTCGGCACACAACTAATTGTGAGCCACACCTGATCACTAATACTTATATCTTCAATCACAACATAAGAAAGAAGACACCTACGGATCAAAACACATGTACTTCCGCGGTGTTCTGCATTCCTATTACGACTAATACAAGATACATAACCAGGGAAATTAATTGATGACGAGGTTTTTACTTCATTAAGGCAAATTATATCATAATCCAATAATAAATTCTCTACAAAAGCCATAACCTATTCTTATCCGCATTGCAATGCAAGCTTGGTTAGGGAATCGCAATCGTTTTAAAATTAATGAACAAAATAAGCAAATAGAATTTCTATAACATCAAAATGAATTCATTTTTTCTGAACCTCATAGACAATTAGAGTCAATAATTCAGCTTATGACATTGGTAAACAGACATTTAGAAGTATCAAGTCATGGATATGAAAAATTTACTTGCAACATTAGCCTATGACATTTCAAGTAAATCACATTCATGGGAAAATGTCACATTTTCTTGGAAAACCCAAAGTTTATATAGAAATTAGTTACATAGTGGGTTCTTTCGTTGCATCGCCTGCCCATTAATAAAGTTTAAAAATTAACCTCAGAGGATGCGCGCGAGAAAATTGAATATGAAACTTTTGTTAGGGGCACATAGGATCGGATTTTGTCACAACTTAATTTCAGTTAGCATAGAGAAATACAGAATCATGATTAATATTCTCTTTGACTCTTATGTTGCCTGGCAATCTTACAAATAGCTCCGTTTTCCACTTCTTTGTCTCGTAACTTACTACCAGTAATATCAAATTTTCTTTGGGATTCGTATTGATATCTGTTTATTTTTTATAATTATGGATATTTTTACAGTCATCATAGACCTGGATAGGTTCACTCATTATTAATGCCATGGATAAAAAAGTTTGTACAGCTGACTCTTTTGAATTCCATAAAATATCAGCGAATTCATGTGGGTTAAGTCGGGTCTTAATGGCTCTCTCCCTCCCGTATTTGATGTTTCTGAATTTACTTTGCCCTCGTGACAAGTATAATTTCCCTTGCAGGCTGATTAATGGAACCTGGTTACAGTATCCTGCAGTACGAGAGTTTCACATCGCAACTTCAAAAAATCGTTCGTCACTGCGGACGACGGCAATCAAGTAACAACCGTGAAAGGAATAAGCACCATCATAAGTGAATAAGCTTATCTCATGGACTTCTTCGACCGACACCTGTATCCCGTCGTTAATCTCGTTTTAATGCGGAACGCTCCGGCGGCTGTCGGAAATCGACTACAAAAGGGACATACTTCCGACAATTACGACCAGAAGGATATTCAACTCTACGTTGCTGGCAAAGGACTCGTGCTGGGGACGATTTTATTCATCGCGAACGTATTCGTGTGGCTTAGGATGCAGAGAACAAGTATGAGCGCAAAATAGAACGTTGGACCCCGCCCAGGCAAATTTTCCCCTTGTTTTAACCATTTGGAATTGGCCATTTCATTTGGCTATAGGTGGTTGTCTGGAACTGTGTAATGGACGAAAAGTTGTTCGAACGCTAGTTAAATGTGTCGTAGTATAACCTCGGTCATGTATCCTATATATAAAGTATCATGTATCCTATATATAAATGATCATAAATAACAGAGTCGAAATATATCTTTGAGTGTACGCACTAGGAATCTATTATATAAATGATCATAAATAACAGAATTGAAATATATATTTACGTGTACGCACTAGGAATCTATTTAAAGTGCACATATATTAATCATAATTATATGAATCCATATACATATGTATAAATAAATCAGGTAGCCTTAATATCATCTGTTACCTTTTATCTTACCAATAACTGCAGATATATAACAGTTAGCATTAAAATCAACGAATCAATCAGCATAAACATTAATAATTTTATCAATTCATATATGAAATTTTTATCAGTTAAAATATGATTTTATCATGTTATCAGGGTATATTAGTATTTTCGGTAGCATATGTATCTTAATGAGATGAAGTGAAAAACTGTATCAGTATATATCACGTGATAACTATTATTCACCAATATCATTATGTTTTATATCTTATTACTTGAATCTGTATTTGTGTACACCAGAGACGAAAAAGTATGTAGGCTAAGATGACATGCCGTCATCTGTGGTCATTCATTTGTTTTGAAACATTAGTCCAAGCTCCCTGCTTGAGACAACTACCACGACCTATAATTCAAATGGCCTACGTGATCTGTAGTGTGTCTCATTTTGTATGTATGTTCATATGTTCGAGCTACTGTCTGCTTCCTTTATGACTTGTAACCGAGATGGTAGTGGGAACAGAATAGAATTAGCCATCATCATTGGCAGAAGCGATCAAGCTATCGTCATTAGAAGACCTGTACAATCCTACTTGATCTTCACCATGTAATCTCAGAGAATATAAGTATTTTTATACTTCGTGTTTTCTACTAAGAACCTCACATCAGAAAGAAATCATCATGAGTTTAACACATCGTCGTCATAACCAAAGAAGATAATACCGACTCCGTAAGTGATCTACAAACCCCAAGACACTCTAATGAATATGGAAGTGCAATACCAACCGACTTAGCGTAAGATTATCGCAAGTCTAACATTATCTCATAGGGTGCCTTATTATACGAGGCAACAGCCCTAATAATTGGACTTCAAGTCCTTGATTTCCTTTACTCTGTTGATTACAGACACTTCTTTAGATCTTTCACAAAATACCCAACTCAAAGCTACTTGGAAGTCACTCCAAATAGTACAATCTGAAAATTTATCCCCAAAAATCTCTAACAAATGAACAGCTAGGTGCAGGCCTATAGTCAAAGCAAGTAATTCTTGACGGGTTATAGTGAGTGAGGGGCTCGGCGCTACTCGAGGCTTACTAATTAGCAAGTGACTTGTGTGCTTAATGCTAACAAAATACGCACAGGCTCCATATGCTGTGGCATAGAGGCATCAACAAATACATGTAAGCTACAAGTTCCTTCATTAAAACAAGATCTAGGGACTTTGATCTCCTCAATAGAATTGAGTTGGTTTAACAATCAAACTTTTTCTTTAAATCCATCATCAGTTCGTCATCCCACAATTTCTTCTTAACAAATAGTTTTCCCTTGATTGTTACATGCATTAATATTCCCAAAGAATCAAAAATGGTTGAAAGGAGACACACAGCCTTTCTCTTAGTCAAAGTACAAACATTTCCTAGATTATTCAAATATGTAACAATCTGAGAGGGCATCTTTTATTACACTCAATGAGTCATTACAGGTATCCCACAAGAGGCCGAGTAGTTTTACTGCATTCAAGTTGACAGTATCTGGGCTATGTTTATCATTAAATGAACTAAAGTTGCTAGCCCATTCTCCCAAAGGCATATTAGCTTCCAACATAATTTGGTTTACCTTATTACTCTCGAGTTCTAAATCTTCACATTTCTCATAAGTTTTCATAAAGTTATCCACATGAAAAGACTTCTTTACTGAACTGGCGATGGGATCTGAATGGTTCTGCAAATCATATTGTATTGTCTGATTCAGCAAAAAAGGTGAACAAGTTGCTCCAAACAATAAAACCTTAAATCTAAAAGTCTTGACATGCTTAAAATCTCTATCAGTCAACCATAAGAATCTTGTGAAATCTGTGTGATTTTCATTAATTCCCATCCTAAGGAAAGCTTTACTTATGTCTGCTACTACAGCATATTTGTTCTGACGGAATTCCAGCAGCATATCTGTCAATTTCGTCGCCAGATTAGGTCCCGCATGTAAACAATCATTGAGGGACTTTGCATGGCGTGACTCCTCACTACTTGCATTGAAAACTATCCTAATTGGAGTCGTAGCAGAATCCTTAAAAACTGGGTGGTGAGGTAAATAATGATTAATGCCATCAACTGGATCAAAGGAGTTATCTTCTAACTTTACCTCCTCAATAAATCCTAACTAAATATACTCATCTAAAACAGACTCATATTGATCAAACATAACTGGTTTAGACTGAAAGGTTCTCTTAAGTGATTATAATTGACCTAAGGCTTTTCTATAACCTGTAGGGGGTCTGGCATCGTTCTTAAATGGCAAATCAATCGTATATTTATGATCAGTCTTTACAATAGTCTCACTGAAATGTTCAATCGCTGCTTGATCGTTATAGCATCGTGCATCCTTCCCGATGCCGATCGTATCTAACGACCACAGTCTAGAAATATCCTTGTCGTGAAGAGGATTTATAGAAGCATT
>NC_061101.1:46781398-46804254 GCF_015104395.2 Macrobrachium nipponense
TCCTTTGTCTCCAATTCTTGCCAATTCGTTGAAGTTGAAATTCTACAGAACTGTGAACCTTCACTAAGACCCATTTTTTGGGTGAGATACGTAGATGATATTTTCATTATCTTTAAAGGTAACCCTTCAAATTATGACAATTTCCTTCGGTATATTAATGGAATCTTGATTTATCAAGTTCACAGCCAAACACGAAACAGATGATAAGTTGCCGTTTTTATACATATTGATCTTCCATGACCCAGTAACTTTCCCTTTTAAATTTACAGTTTATCGTAAAGAAACCAATGTAGAAACATACATTATTTTTTTCTCCTGGCACAATAGTGAAGTCAAAACTACTAATACTACTAATTAAGAAATGTCTTGTGAAAAAGTAATTTGTAGAATTTAATATGTAGATATGATGCAAAATCATTATGATAATTAAAATTAAGTTTAGAGTTAGAAAAATTGGAACTTTATTAAATATGATTATATTATGTTAATAAAATTCAAAATATGTAATCTGTACAATTCACCATGTCATATAATGTATAATCATTATGGTATTATGTTAATATTAGCTAGAAAAAATTGAAATACCCTTACCCAAATATAATCGTGGATAAACCACACTTTACCTTACTCTTACTAATACTTAACTTTCTAAACTATTCCCTACCAAGGTTAGCTAGCTAACTACCCTCACTCTTCTTCCACCCCATCTTCCCTATCAGCTAAAAAAAAAAAAAAAAAAAAAAAAACTAACATCTTATACTTTCAGGGCTCTCAAAACAAAATTGACTGTGACCCCGCCTTCATTGACAGAGAACTTAAATGCATTGAAGATGTTTTCAAAAACTTTTTTTATTAATAATGCCTATAAAAAAGCCAGAATATATTACATAGATTCCCCTAAAGCAAATGACAAAAAGAAGTTTACGAATTGTCTTGCACTCCCTTTTAATCCTCACCTAAACAGAATAAGGAAAACTGTTAACAAAAATCACAATGATAAAATAAATAGTCTAATTATAATAACACTATTAAGAGACTTCATATACATAACAATAGCACAACGAATCACAAACAAGTTGGTGTTTACGAAATTCCCTGTTCAGAATGTGACTAAATATTTCGGGGAAAGTGGTAGAGGGCTGCCCACTAGAATCGAGGAACACAAAAGAGCTTACCAGTTACATGCGGAAAACAATGTATTAGTCAGTCATGTGAGTTTCATGAGCATTGCTTTACCACAGAAACTACACTTGTATGATACACTCAGACAGAACCATATAATTAAGTGAATGCTATTGCGAAATAACTAGAACATGACCTGCATCAAAGAAGATAAAGAAATAAAACTCCAAGGAGATAAATACACTTAAATATGACTGTCGATCTTGATAAATTAAAACTAAGTAAAAAAGAAATTAAAATAAACAAGTAAAAAATTAATTAATAATATAGATAAATCAATGAAAAAATAATTCATTAATAAAAATAAAGAAATAAATAAATAAATAAATAAAAAATAAATCATTGAAAATAAATAAAAAATAAGTAAAACTAAATAAATAAAAATAAGTAGATATAAAAATAAATATATAAAAAATAAATGAAAATAGATAAATTGTCTATATAGATAAAATAAGTAAATAAATAAAAATAAATATAAAAATATAAAAAAAGATAAATTAAAAAATAAAAGTAAATAAATAAGTAAATATAGATAAAATAAATAAGAATAAATAAACAAATAGATTAAAATAAATAAATGAATAATTAAAACTAAGTAAATCAATAAATAAATAAAGATAAATAAATTAATAAATATAGTTAATAAAATTGAATAACAATGTATAAATGAAAAAAAGAAACAAAATAAATATAAGATACAAATAAAAAATTCAAAACAAACCAAAAAAAAATAAAAAGGTCAAAAATAATAAATAAAAATAGATAAGTAAATGAATAATTAATAAATTGAAATAAATAAACAAATAAATATATAATTATCGATTAAAATATAAGCAAATAAATATAAATAAAATTAAAAATAAATAAAAAATTGAAAATAAAATAAAAAATAAGTAAATAGATAAAAAAAACAAAAAACAAAAACTTAAATATATAAAAAATAAATAAGAAAATAAGAATAGATAAATAAAAAAATTGATAGATGTATAAATAAATAAATAAATAGCATAATACATAAAAATAAAATATAAATAAATGCTAAATAAATAAATAAATAAATAAAATTAATAATTGAAAAAGTCTAAATTGATAAATTAAAATAAATATCAATAAAAAGATAAAAAAATAAATATAATGATCAATTGAAAATAACAAAAAATAATAAATTAAAATGAATAAATAAATAATAATAAGCATAAAATATAAATAAAAATTAGTAAATAAAAATAAATAAATAAAAGTAAATAAAACAAATAAAATAAAAATAAATATAAAAATATTAATAAAAATTGATAAAGAAAAGTAAATAAAAATAAAATAAATAAAAATAAATAAACAAATGAATAGAGATAGAAAAAATAATAAATAAAAATAAATAAATACATAAATAAAAATAAGTAAATAAATAAAAATAAGTACATAAATAAATAAATACAAATAATTAAATAAATAAAAAATAAATCAATGAAAATATCATACAAATAAATAAATAAATAAATAAGTATAAATAAATAAATATAAAAAATATAAAATAAATAAATAAACAAACAAAAATAAATAAAATAAATGAAAAAATAATTAATATTGAAATTAAATAATCAAATAAAATATAATAAATAGAAAATAAATTTATTTACCTTTATTTATCACCTAATTTATTTATTTTTAATTATTTATCTATATATTTTTATCTATTTATTTAACTATTTATATTTATTTATTTATTTTTAATTATTTATTTATTTATCTATTTATTCATTTTTATTTATTTATTTATTTATTATTATTATTTATTCATATATATTTATTAATTTTTTTATTTTATTTATTTAATCATTTTTTAATATATTTTTATTTGTTTATTAATTTTTTATTTATTTATTTTTATTTATTACTTGTATTTTTTTCATTTACTTATTTATTTATATACTTATTTTTTATCTACTTTATTAATTCATTTTATTTTTTTTTTTTATTTATTTATCTATTTATTTTCGATTATTTATTTATTTATTTTTATTTATATCTATTTATTATTTATTTAATTTTTACTTCTATATATTTAGTTATTTATTTATTTATTTATCTATCTATTTACCTAATTTTTAAAATTAATTTTTATATTTATTCTTATTTTCTAATTTTTATATATTTATTATTTTTTACTAATTTATTTATTTGTTAGTTTTTTATTCAATTATTTATTATTTTTTATATTATATTTTATCTATTTATATTTATTTACTTATTTTATCTATTGAATTATAATATGTCTAATTGTTTATTTAATTTATTTATTTATTTATTTATATATTATTAAATTTTTAATTTTGCATTATTTATTTATTTATATTTTTTCATTTTCTATTATATATTTATTTTTGTTTATTTATTTTTACTTACACATTGTTATTCAATTTTAATATCTATCCTCATTTATTCACTTATTTTTATTTATTCATTTATTTACTTATTTTTATTTATGTATCTATTTATTTTTATTTATTATTCCTTTTTTTCTCTTCACTTGCTTATTTATTCTTATTTATTTTATTTATATTTACTTATTTATTTACTTTTATTATTTTTATTTATTTTTATATTTATTATATTTATTTTTATTTTTTATTCAATTTTGTTTATTTATTTATTTATTTTTACTCATTTTTCATTTTTTTATTTATTCATTTTTATTTTTACTTATTTCTATTTTTATTTTTATTTATTTATTTTCAATTATTTATTTATTTATTTATTTATTTATTTATTTATTTATTTATTTATTTATTTATTTATTTATTTATTTATTTATTTATTTATTTATTTATATTTTCAATTATTTATTTACTTTATTAAGTTATTTTTTATTTGTTTATATTAATTTTTTGCTAATTTCTTATTTTTATGTATTCATTTACTTTTATCTAATTATTTTCTATTTTATTTATGTATTTATATTAAATATTTACGTATTTTTATCTATTAATTATATACATATTTTTCATTTATTCGTTTATTTATTTGTTTTTATTTATTTAATTTATTTATTTATTATTTTTATTCTTTATTTTTTTAAAATTTTTTCTATTTAATTTTTAAACTCTTTATTTCTTTATTTGTTTTATCTATTATTTATTTATTTATTTAGTTTATTTCTTTATTTTTTTTATTTCTATTAATTTTTAAAATCTATTTCTATTTATTTTTCTTTATTTGTCGCTTTATTTATTTATTTTTATTTATTTATTTATATATTTTCATTTATTTATTTACTAGTTACAGTTTTTTATTTATTTATATTTATTTATTTATTTATTTATTTATTTATTTATTTATTTATTTATTTATTCATTTATCTACTTCTTATTTTTATTTTATTTATTTATTTATTTTTTATTTTTATTTATTCATTTTTATTTATTCATTTATTTATTTTATTCTATTTATTTAATTATTTATAAATATACTTCTATTTATTTATTAATTTTTTTTATTTGATTATTTTTGTTCATATATTTACTTTTTGTTTTATTTATTTTTATTCATTTTTTTAGTCATTTATTTTTGGTTATTTTTATATATTCATTACTTTTATTTACTTATTTATTAGCTATATTTTTATTTATTTATTTATTCTGGTTATTGATACTTAAATTTCTTTATTTTTAATTATTGATATTTATTTATTTTTTATTTATTCTTTTATTTTTCTATTTATGTTCGTTTATTTTTATAGTTTTATTTTTTTATTTTTCATTTATTTTATTGATTTATTTTTATGTATTTATTCATTTTCATTTATTTATAATTATTTATCTATTTATTTAAATTTATTTATCAGTTTTTTTCTATTCTTATTTATACATATTTATCAATTTTTTTAGAATTTTTTATTCAATTATTATTTATTTACTTATTTTATTAATTGATATTTATTTATTTATTTATTTATTTTTATTTAGCGATTTTTATTTATATATTTACTTTTATTTATCTACATTTATTTATTGTTATTAATTAATTTATTTATATATTTTTACTTTTTTATTTCTTTATATTAGTTTTCATTAATTTATTTTCATTTATTCGTTTATCTTTACTAATTTATAACTTTTATTTATATTTATTCATTTATTCATTTTCATTTATTTATTTATTTATTTAATCTTATATTTAGAAATTTTTATTTATTTATTCAGTTTTATTTATTTATATGAATTTATTCATTTATTCTTATTCATTTCTATTTATTTATTAATTTTTGCTTATTAAGTTTTAATTTTTGTATTTTCATTTATTTATTTATTTATTTATTCATTTTTATTTATTCTTCATTTATTATCTTTTATTTATTTATTTATTTATTTATTTTAGTTATTTATTTTCATTTATTTGTATTCTTTTCTATTTATTTTTATTAATTTATTTGCCTTTATACATTTATTTATTTTATCTATTTAATTATTTTTTTATTTATCTGAATTTATTATTTTTTATTTATTTGTATTTATTTATTCATGTTCATTCATTGAGTTATTAATATTTTTACTTAATTATTATATTTATTTATTTATTTTTATATATTTTTATTTATTTTTATTTATTTGTTTATTCATTTTATTTATCAATTTATTTATCTTTATTTATTTTCATTTTTATATTTAATTATTTATTTATTTTGATTTTTTAATTTTTTTCGTTTTTTACATTTTATTCATTTATTTATTTTTATTTATTTATATATTTTTATTTAACTTTTTATTTTTATTTATTTATTTATCCATTTATTTATTTATATTCTTTTATTTATTTTTTTCATTTTATTTATTTTTATTTATTGTTTATTTTTATTTATTTAGATATTTTTATTTTAACTTTTTATTTTTATTTTATTTATTTATCCATTTATTTATTTATTTATTCTTTTATTTATTTTTTTATTTGTTATTTTTTTATTTTGATTTTTTTTATTTTATTTTTTTTTTAAAAAAAAATTTTATTTGTACTTACTTTTTATTTTTATTACTTTACTATTTTATTTGGATTCTTTGTTTAGTTTATTTATCTATTATCTATTTATTTTTATTTATTTTCTTTATTTTTTTCGTTTCTTTTATTTGATTTAAAAATTTTAATTTAATTTTTATTTATTTGCATTTATTTATTTATTTATTTATATATTTTATTTTTTTTATTTATTTTTATTTTTAAAATTTATTTTAATTTATTATTTTTATATTTATATTTATTATTTATTAGATAATATTTTTATTTATCTTTATTGTTTATTTTCCATTTTTCAATTATTTTGTTATTTACTATTTATTTATTTATGTTTATTTGAGTTTATTTTGATATATATTTATTTTCATTTATTTATTTTTACCCTTTTATTTATTTTCATTATCCTATTTATTTATTTATCTTTTTATTTATTTTTATTTTTTCTTTCTTTATTTGCATATATTTATTTATTTATTCTATTTACTTGTTTTAAATTTATTTTTTATTTATTTAATCAGTTATTTATTTATTTTTATTTTATTTATTTGTTTATTTATTGCATTAATTTATTTTTATTTTATTTATTCAAATATTTTCATTAAATTAATTTATTTATTTTCATTTATTTATTTATTTATTATCTAATTATATTATTTATTTGTTTATTTTATAATTATTTATTTCTTTTTATTTATTCATTTTTATTTATCTATTTTTTTTATTTTTTATTTAGTTAGTTGTTTTTAAAAATTTATTTATTTACTTTCTTATTTAATTTATTTTTATTTATTTTTATTTCTTTATTTAGTTATTTAATTATTTTTATATATTTTTCTGTTTATTCATTTATTTATTTATTTACATATTTATTTATTTTTATTTTTATTTTATTTATTTATTTTTTTTTTTTATTTTCATTTATCTCTATATTTATTTATTATATTTTTTATTTATTTTGTTATTTATTGATTTATTTCTCCTTATTTATTTATTTTTATTTCTTATTTTTTTTTATTTTATAATTTGATTTATCGAGTTACTATTTGTATTTATTTTTTGTTTTTTTCATTTTTAGTTATTAAATTTTTTATCTTAATATATTTATCTTTATTTATTTATCTATTTATTTATTTTTTATTTTATTTCTTTGTTTATTTTCATTTTATTTATTTATTTATTCTTATTTATTTATTTATTTATTTTAAATTATTTATACATTATGTTTATTTATTTATTTAGTATTTTATTTAGTTATTATTAGTTTTATATTATTATTTTATTTATTATCTACTTATATATTATTTATATATATATATATATATATACTAATAAATATATATATATATATATATAATATATATATATATATATATATATAATATACTTTTATTTATTTATTTATATTTATTATTATTTATTATTATTATTTATTTATTATATTATATATATATATATATATATACGATCCAAATATACTATATTATTTATTTTTATTTATTTACTTTCATTTATTTATTTATGTATTCTTATTTAATATTTGTTCATTTATTCTATTTTTATTTACTTATCTATTTATTTATTTTTTAATTATATATTTTTTATTTTGTTATTTTATTCATTAATTCATATATTTTCTATTTATTTTATTTATTTTATTTATTCTTATTTTTCATTTACAAATATTTTTTTATTAATTTATCTGAATCCTTTATTTGTCTTTTTTCTTTTCATTTATTTATTCTTATCTACTTTATTTATTTTTATTTTGAAATCGATTTATTTATTTTTTTATTTATTCTTTTTTATTTTTTTTTATTTATTTATTCTTTTTTATTTATTTCTTTGTTTATATATTTATTTATATTTAGTTATTTTTTATAATTTCTTTTTCATTTATTTATTTAGTTATTCATTATTTTTTATTTTTTTATTTTTTATTTATTTGTTAATTATAAACGATTTTTATTTTTATTTTCTTTATTTAAATATCTTATTTAATTGAATGATTTCAATTTTTATTATTTATTTTTATTTACTTATTTTATTTATTTATTTATTTATATATTTATTTTTATTTATCTATTATTTTATTCATCATTATTTATCATTTTTTATTTTTAGTTTATTTATTGTTTATTTTTATTTTTGCTTTTATTTATTTTATATATTTAGTTATTTTTATATATTATTTATTTATTTATTTTCATTTTTATTTATTTGCATTTATTTTTTTTATTTCTTCTTTATCAATTTATTTATTTATAATCATTTATCAATTTTTTTTTTTATTTATTTACATATTATTTTTTATCTATTTATTTTTTGTTTTTATTTGATTTTCATTTATCTACATTTATTTATTTTATTTATTCGTATTTATTTTATTATATTTTTATTTTATTTAATTTATTTTTATTTATAGATTTTATTTTATAATATCAAATTATTAAAGATAAATAAATAGATTGAAAAATAAAATAAGAAAAAAAAATAAAAAATGTAAATAAATAGATATAATAGATAAAAAAAAAATAAATAAATATATATAGATATATATATATATATCTATATATATATATATATATATATATATATATATTATATATATATATATATATGCATGTCATCAAATGTTCAGGATGCCACCTTGAATAATGCTTTATATAATATAATAAATACAATATATATCTATACTATATATATATATATATATATATATATATATATATATATATATATATATATATATATATATATAAACAAATTCCCATTTCCCTGTGCCCTTCATATCTGTTTACGGTTAATTGAGAGAAAAATGTACAAACAAAAACTGTCGGCTATGTGATTATGGCAAAACTCTTCTAAAGGGGCCGACTTCTTTTGCGTGGGTGTTTGAGTGAGTGAGAGAGAGCAGAGAGAGACGAGAGAGAGAGAGAGACGAGAGAGAGAGAGAGAGAGAGAGAATCGTTTCTCAGCATTATTATACGTCTTATTGGAGATTGCATGCTGGAGAGCTGCCATTCATGTGCAACAAATGTGAGAAAAGCATTTTCCAAGAAATCAAATCTTTATAGGTCATATGAAAATTACATACTGGGTAGACATCATTAGGCAGAAGAACAGCCAAAAAACAGCAACAATAGCAATATAAAGTTTTTTTTTCGCCATAGAAAATGTACAAAGAAAATAAAATAAAGTAATTTCAAGATCACAGCACTACACCACACTTATGAGCAAGCCTCTCAAACGAATAGTAAGAGGAGAAGAAGAAAATCTCCAGAGTGGCTCACAACAGGACACACCAACCTTCTCCCTAAGAGCTCAGAGACTGAGCTCCCTAACAAATATAGGCCCATCTGCTGCCTACCAACAACCTACAAATGGCTCACAGGGGTCATAGCAGACGAGCTCTATGAACACCTAGATTAAGACAGATATATGGAAAAAGAACAAAAGGGATGCACAAGAAACATACTAGGCACTAAAGATCAACTGCTAATAAACAAAACAATATTAGAGATGTAAGAAAAGACAAAGGAATCTTATTATAGCTTGGATAGATTTCTAGAAGGCATTTGACAAATATTTGATACTATATAACATCAATGAGGAAATAAGATCTTTCCCGTCAGCAGAGATGAGTAAGTGGGTGGAAGACCACTCTCACTCTCTGTCTAAAACACTCCAAGGCCCAGATATTAATTAATCCCAGACATAAAGATCCAAAAACGAATACTCCAGGGTGTCAGCCTCTCATCACTTCTCTTCTGCTTGACCATAGATCCACTTAGTAAAATCTTGAGGAACATTAACACTGGCTATGACTTAAGTAAAAGCAAAGGAGAAAAGAGAATACAAGAGTGAACCACCTGATCTTCATGGATGACCTGAAGTTGTATGCAGATTCGAAGAAGAAAAACTGAAAGAACATAGTTGGGACAGTCACCAATTCTCAAATGACACCTGCATGGAATTTGGGTTGGACAAGTGTGCTAAGAGTACAATAAAGAGAGAGAAGAAAGTAACATCAGAAGGCATAAAGGTAGAGGAAGGCATATTTGTTGAAGACCAGGCGGAGGAGTCTGCATTTAAGTACTTGGGAATAGAAGAAAACACTGGTATAGAACACAAGAAAGTGAGAGAAAAGATAAAGAAAGAATACATCAGCCACTTAAAGAATTAACATCAAAGAACAAGATCACTGCCATAAACCAGCTGGCGATACCAGTGGTGACAGTGGTTTTGGCATTATAGACTGGCCACAAGGTGAGTTAGACAGAATGGATATTAAAAGATTCTCACCCTACATGAAGTCACATACAGACACCAGTGTATGGACAGAATATACCTCCCTCGCAGAGAAGGTGGATTAGGCCTGACTGAGATCAACCAGGCCTACAGAGCTCCAATAGTAAGTATAGGGCAGTACTTGAAAAGCTCAAAGGACGAAAAAATAAAAAAGGTTGTCCAACACCATAATGAAGCCCTGAGCCAACTAACATCAATAACAAAACAGGCTAGAACTTTGCAGATCTGATAAAAGACACGAGGACCAACCAACGGACCAACAGCAACAATAGCCAAGAAAACTAAGCAGAATACAGTCACAGAGAGACCATGGAAGGTCAGGAAGAGTTCAAGAAGAATTGGAAAAGTTACATTGACAAAGAAGAGTCACTTAGATGGATAAGAAATGGATATCAGCCTGCAAGACCCTGCTCGCAGATGGTCACTACACATCCCAGCCCACAACAAAAGACCTGTAAATATATATGGTTGGAAAATATGTAAAGAGTACAGAATGTAAGTGAAAGGAAAAGTGTGGGAGCATGAACCAGATCCAATCACCTCCAATAGGGGCCCTTTCCATCTTTTATGACAAGGCAATTCCAACCGGAAGATATATAGAAGTAGATACTATGAGACCTGATATTGTGATCTGGACAAGGAGGATACAAACAGCAAAAGATTATAGATGTGACAAATACCCAGATGACTTTGGCTGAATAGAGCTGAAAAAGGCCATAAATAAAACAAAGTACCAACACCTTGATGAATGACCTGAAAAGCACATGGGAAGCTGAAGGAAATAGAAAAAAATACCTTTGGTGGTAGGAGCAACAGGACTTATAATGAAAAATCTGAGAAAATAAAAGATCTTCAGGTATACAAAAGTTGCCCAGTATAAATGAGGTGCAGATTGCTGCCTTCCAAAGCATTGTTAAACTTGTTTTAAACTTGAATATAAATTGAAAATTGAAGAATAAACAAAATAGCGCCAGTTGCTCTATATGTCGAGGAGTTTTTCTCAACCAAGTCCTCTCAAAAAGACATGAGAATTCGCAGAATTGATCTCTGTCCAAGTAGTTTTTCATTAATGATTTTACTTTAACTTGACTCCTGCATTTGTTTTGAATGAAGGTGCCTCAAAAAAGGTGTGTGAAAACTCATTCTTAGAAAGATTTCCAAAAAGTATTTTATTTTTCATTAGTTCATTCTTAGAATGAATGTGTTAACTCAGAAGAAGAAACCACCTCCACCTCAGTTTTTCCTCTTGAGATTCATAACAATATGTGAGCACGCATGGAGGATAGATATGCCTTTTGACACTGTTGGTTGTACTTTTTGTCTTGTATTCTGCCAAGTCACGTCATTGGTTCTTTTGAAATGCCAGACGTTTTCCAGGTCAAAATGCACAAAGCAAAGTCATTCTCAGAGACAATGTTCAGTTTGGCACTGACATAATTGTTAATGTTTTGCACCCCCCAAAGTAAAATTGCACTTGATGTAGAGATAATTATTGTGAAACTTGTCTGCAAAAACTATAGAAAAAGAGGCAACAGGAACCTAAGGGACAATATAAAGAAAAAACCGTATTTATATTTTTATGATATGATTCATGATCATCAATCATTGACTGTTACTCAACGAGAAAGGCGAATCTTGGGGAGGGCCTACTGAAAAAGTGGCAGATGAAGCTCCTCATTTGCAGAGTCTTTGTTAGAAAGTCAAGGCAGGGCCAAAGTATTTTGGCCTAGAGTGTTTAATTTTAAAATGCCAAAAGGGTTGTGTAACCTTTAGGCAGGTAAAATCAATGACTTTTTAGTTTTGTTTTTGTTACAATTGTCTCAATGAACACTACAATGCTATATACAGGTTAAGAAACTTTCCCTTTGCCTTCTCCACTTTTCTTGTTCCTGTGTATTTTTGTATGATTTTCCAAATAAAGAATATTAATGTCTTATGGCTGCATGAAGTTTTTCTTTCCTCCCTTTTGTTATTAGCATTGTGCATATATTTGCACTGTATTGTAGTTGTAAGCTTGGAATATTTTCCATGAAATTTTATTCTTAGTGGAAATAGAAAGGATTAATATCTTCATTAACAAAAACTTCAATGAAATTCAGGTGCAGTTTTATTTGATTATTTTTATATGTTCTTTTCTTGTAATATTCACAAAAAATGTGCTACACGCATTTGCAAGTAAAGTGGAGGGGTCATTCGCAAAATCCACTAAATACAGTGGACAGTTTATGTAGTAAAAGACTAAAGTAATGTGTTATTCTGATTAGATTAAACCTGTTTTTTTTCTTTCTTTATTTCATTTCATTGTATAAACTTTGAAAATAATGGAAAAATAATAAAAATGTTTATACATTAATAAAAATTTTCATTAAATAATATCAGAATAATGATTTTTACAACTGCCCAAAGTGAATGAAGCACTATGATGTGGTCTGAAATGCACCGAGTATCTGGTCCCAGTGCAAACAACCTTTTCCTTGCTGTCACCAATGCATTAACTTCATTTACATAACAGCTGCCCTTTTGGCGAACGTATAGATGACTAAACTATTCACTTGCAGGATTATTTTCTTTGATAAAAGTGAATCAGTTTAAAAATCTGAATAAGCAGAATATTACAAAACCAAGAAACAATCTGGTATGAGGAGAAGTTTAAACTTGTGACTACCTCACTAGGTAGCTACCTCTTAATTCAGACTGCAAGCCTAACTGTTTCTGTACCTAGCATTAACCCTCTAAAAGAAATGACTGTGCTAACTACTACCTCCTTGGGACCTGAAGGTGCTCATTAAATTAAATGTAGCTTACCCGGCTCCTTTATCAGGACGAGGTTGACATCTCTTTTTTTTCTTAGACGTTTGCAAGTTGTGGAGTCGGGAGACAATGAATGAGGGAGTGACTGGGGTTCTCTTCTCTGGCGGCCCTTCATCCTTCGCTTCGGGGCAGGGGAGTGGATCCGGCCATCACATGCTTGGAACTGATGACGATGCAGTTAAGTTTTGCATTGGAGCAACCACTCATTTATTTAAAGTTTTACCTAGAAGCAACTACCCTTCTCTAGCAAGGGGGAGGGGGGTCCCTGACAATAAGACAAACCCCTGCTTAAAACAAATTTGCCTTACTGTCTTTAAACTATCAGATTCATCCAACTTGATTTGTGTGGGGTTACATTTCCTCCTTCATTCTAAACAGCCCAGAATTCTGGCAAAACTTGATCACGCAGTCTCTTGACTACGATCAAGTTCATCAGGGACTGACTCTTTTACCTGAAGATCTCTCGAAGACTGAGTTTGATCTGATCTTTAATGGTTTATCACAAAGGTTTGGTGCCACTACTACAGCTCTCACACGGGAAAACTAAACAAAAAAAGAGCTGATCACAAAGGTTTGGTGCCACTACTACAGCTCTCACACGAGAAAACTAAAAAAAAAAACGAGCTGTCACACAAAGGTTTGGTGCCACTACTACAGCTCTCACAGGAGAAAACTAAACAAGAAAGAGCTGATCACAAAGGTTTGGTGCCACTACTACAGCTCTCACAGGAGAAAACTAAACAAAGAAAGAGCTGATCACAGAGATTTGGTGCCACTACTACAATCTCACACAGAAAAACTAAACAAAGAAAGAGCTGATCACAAAGGTTTCGTGCCACTACTACAGCTCTCAATAGAGAAAACAAACACGATGCTGATCCACAAAGAGAGGTGCACTACTACAATCTCACGACTAGCAAAGAGCTGATCACAAAGGTTTGGTGCCACTACTACAACTCTCATAGGAGAAAAAAAAAAAAAAGAGCTGATCACAAAGATTTCGTGCCACTACTACAGCTCTCACACAGAAAAACTAAACAAAGAAAGAGCTGATCACAAAGGTTTGTGACACTACTACAACCCTCACATGAGAAAACTAAACAAAGAAAGAGCTGATCACAAAGGTTTGTGCCACTACTACAGCTCTCACACGAGAAAACTAAACAAAGAAAGAGCTGATACAAGGTTTTTGGTGCCACTACTAAAGCTCTCAGCACGAAAAAACTGAAAAAACTAAACAAAGAAAGAGCTTATTACAAGGGTTTGGTGCCACTACTAAAGCTCTCACACGAAAAAACTAAACAAAGAAAGAGCTTATTACAAGGGTTTGGTGCCACTACTAAAGCTCTCACACGAGAAAACTAAACAAAGAAAGAGCTGATCACAAAGGTTTGGTACCACTACTACAACTCTCACACGGGAAAACAAAATGGAGAAAGAGCTGATCATAAAGGTTTGGTGCCACTACTACAGCTCTCACACGAGAAAACTAAACAAAACGATTTATTAAGTGCCTATTGTTAAAACCGTATCTAAACAAGAAAATTCCTTAAGGGGGCCGGCCGGAACCCCTTTATATGGAGGTATAGGGCGAAAAATGCAAAGTCATGAAAAATTGAGAATACGTATACGAAATATTTCGTCAAAATTCCTCTTACTTTCGTAGTTACAGGGTAATTAGTTAACGTAACTCAATAAGCCTAAAACATTGATCCGTACAAGAAAATGCAATATTTCCTCTATTATCGTAAATTTTGATAATTATTGTCAAAGAAATTGGGGAAATGGCATCTGTAGACATTCCCCAAGTCGAGAAGGAGACCAGGCTCAGCTACCAAGTAGTCCATTTAGTGTGATCACAGACATTGAATAGATTACACGTTCCATTTCACCTCTGACATACGTCTGCGTTTACGTATGTTTATGTATGTTTCGGCAAGAATTTCATCATGCCAATGAGGAAAAGACAAGGAAAACATCTCGCTAACATACAGACGAAGAAAAATCGCTCAAGTATTATTACAGAATATCATAATATATGCTAGTTAGTGAAAAGAGAGGGGAGGGTTGCTTAGAATGCCCCGTCTTCCTTGACAGCACACGTCACACTGTGTACCTACTACCAAGGCTACGATCTTTGAGCAAAGAGATCTTCATTTATGATAAATAACAAAGTTTTGGTGTTTTAAAACCCAAAATGGTATATGAAATTCATAATAATCAAGATTTATTAAATTGTCTTTGTAAAAAAAGAGTACGCCTTCGAGTTTCACCTCTTGGCATTCTCTTGCATTTACGTTTGTTTATCTTTGTTCCGGGCAAGAATTTCATCATGCCAAAGAGGAAAATACAAGGAAAACATCTCGCTAACATACAGAAGAAGAAAATTCGCTGTAATAAGCCGAGTTAGTGAAGGGGAGAGAGAGAATTTCGTAGGAAGGAGTGCCCCATCTTGCCTCAAGCAGTGCCCCAGGCTGCGATATATGAGCAAAGGGATCATCATTTATGAGTAAATTATGATAAATCAAATAGTTTTGGTTTTTATTAATACACAAAAAAGAAATATACATTCATAATAATCATTATTTATTAACATTGTCTTTATAGAAATACGAAGGAAAACTTTGAACGCCCGTATCTCAAAACTATACTTATTGACCTTCAAAATATATCTTCTCACTTAGTTTTAAAGCTATAACATTGGAATTTGGTATATAACTCAGAAAGACATTATAGAACAATCAAATAGAGCCCTTTTTTCCATTTAATTGTTTCGCATCTTTTTTTATAAATTTTTTTTCTCCTGATTTATAGGGTTTATTTTTTTACCATATTGAAAAATTCATATCTTGCAAAAAAATGACTTTTAGAAAAAAAAAAAACTCTCCATTCGATTGGAGGTCTACATCAGGTCTATATATGGTAGTAATCCCAGGTCTTAATATTAAATATCAAGGGAGGAGATAGAATTTGAAAAATGGTTATTTTCGGGGTAAATCACTCTGGTGTCACAAAACCGAAGGTCAGAGGCGAAAATCATATGCGGTTTGGAGATGTCCCAAGTCACCTTATTAAGTGGTATGAATATCAAAGTCCTGTCCTTAAAAAAGGGCATTAGCCGGCCGGCCCCCTTAACCGAAGAGATCGCGAGCATTGAATATCTGGGTCGGAGTGCAGAACTGTTACAAACTGAACAAAGCAAGAGTCAACAGCAATAAGCAAAACAATAAACACTTCGAACGGTAACAGGGTCAGAGGTGGGCAAAACAATAAACAATTCGAACGGAAACCCTAAAGCAAAAGTATATTTAAAGTATGTGTATCAGAATAATGTAGGTCCGTGACGAGGAAAACCTGAAGAACACAGCAGGTGACTAACGACCAGGTAGTAGTAATAATCTCTTTCATACCAATCGTCCTAAACTGGTTGCATTCCGTCATCCAGGGTTCTCTATTATGTCACAGAAAGCCAAATCACTGTTTTACTGGCCTACAGTGCTTACAGATATAAAAAGCACATAACTAATTGTAACACGTGTCATGAAAACAAGGGATACACTAAGACACCTGTTAGTTTAAGGGCCTATCCCGTGCCAAATCAATCAACGAGAGAATACGTAGAATCATTAACAGAGTTACGAGTCTGACAGAGGAAATAAACACTTCTTAGTGTTAATAGTCCCCTTGACACGTTATATAGAATTAATAGCACTAAAAAGCAAACACCGCAATTGAGTGCGCTAGGAATATTATGAGTGCGCAATCAGTAAACATGGAATTCACACATGATAATCTGACTCGGGTGGTGTAAATCAATAATCTCCTTAACTCGTTGTGTGAATTCCTTTCCAGTAAGAAAACCAATAATATATTTTATCACCGAGAGTCAATCGGTTTGGTAGAATAACGGATAAATAAAGAAAGTGTCAATGTCTTACGAGTTACGTTCGTGATATTGGATCCGAACTGGATTATAGCGGTTCTCGCGGTTTTAAATACCTTTATCATTCATATCTTGTATCTGTAGAAATGATACCGCAAGTAGCCTTATACGGTATGCCGCTAGAACACTTTTCCACATATTCAAGCCAACCATTAATTTATCAAATATATAAAAAAAATAATATATAAATAAATATAAAAAATAAAATAAATATGGATACAAGTGGAGTTGATATAATACACTCCGTAAGAAGTCGGAAGGGTTACAAATTATAACAAAAAAGGAATCATGATAAAATCAATAAGCAAAAACGTAACCATAGGTTAATTAAATATCCAAATATATATGCGTAAAGATTTGAACTCTAACTTAATGCTTTAGTAATGACAAATAAGCTAAAAGTTCAAATACATATCAAAACCTACTGACATATTGTCTGTCCCGGTGATTTATATTCGTAGTCAATGAAAAAAAAAAATAAATAAAATAAAATAAAATAAAAGAGATTTTAAAGTCAGGAAGTCTAGAAGTAAAAATGTATATCTATGCAAATAATCTTATACAGGGCAAATTGTATATATAAAATTTGTATGGAAACCCTTTTCATTAGTTTGAATAAGGAATATCTAATTTAACATAATTACATTTATTTACAATCATGCAGATTTCCAACATGAAACTAATATTATATTGTTCAATTTTGGTACTGTTTTTTTTTCAGACATTCTTCTCATGTGGGTGGAGAATTAAAACCAAAAAAATATCATTCGAAAATACTAAAGTCGTATCTTTTACAGCAAGTAACGTAACTCTTAAGCTGGTGATGACGTCATCAGTCTAGAAGGTGCCTGTCGCGTTTGCCGATTCAGAATTGTTCCTTTTAACCTCAGAGGATTGCTTAGCTCATGAACTTCACATGTGGTTCATAGGTCATGATGACATACATAGCCATAACCTATTCTTATCCGCATTGCAATGCAAGCTTGGTTAGGGAATCGCAATCGTTTTAAAATTAATGAACAAAATAAGCAAATAGAATTTCTATAACATCAAAATGAATTAATTTTTTCTGAACCTCATAGACAATTAGAGTCAATAATTCAGCTTATGACGTTGGTAAACAGACATTTAGAAGTATCAAGTCATGGATATGAAAAATTTACTTGCAACATTAGCCTATGACAATTCAAGTAAATCACATTCATGGGAAAATGTCACATTTTCTTGGAAAACCCAGAGTTTATATAGAAATTAGTTACATAGTGGGTTCTTTCGTTGCATCGCCTGCCTATTAATAAAGTTTAAAAATTAAACCAGCAAGAGGATGCGCGCGAGAAAATTGAATATGAAACTTTTGTTAGGGGCACATAGGATCGGATTTTGTCACAACTTAATTTCAGTTAGCATAGAGAAATACAGAATCATGATTAATATTCTCTTTGACTCTTATGTTGCCTGGCAATCTTACAAATAGCTCCGTTTTCCACTTCTTTGTCTCGTAACTTACTACCAGTAATATCGAATTTTCTTTGGGATTCGTATTGATATCTGTTTATTTTTTATAATTTTGGATATTTTTACAGTCATCATAGACCTGGATAGGTTCACTCATTATTAATGCCATGGATAAAAAAGTTTGTACAGCTGACTCTTTTGAATTCCATAAAATATCAGCGAATTCATGTGGGTTAAGTCGGGTCTTAATGGCTCTCTCCCTCCCGTATTTGATGTTTCTGAATTTACTTTGCCCTTGTGACAAGTATAATTTCACTTGCAGGCTGATTAATGGAACCTGGTTACAGTATCCTGCAGTACGAGAGTTTCACATCGCAACTTCAAAAAATCGTTCATCGCTGCGGACGACGGCAATCAAGTAACAACCGCCTACAATGTGAAAGGAATAAGCACCATCATAAGTGAATAAGCTTATCTCATGGACTTCTTCGACCGACACCTGTATCCCGTCATTAATCTCGTTTTACCGGCGGCTGTCGGAAATAGACTACAAAAGGGACATCATACTTCCGACAATTACGACCAGAAGGATATTCAACTCTACGTTGCTGGTGAAGGACTCATGCTGGGGATGATTTTATTCATCGCGAACGTATTTTTGTGGCTTAGGATGCAGAGAACAAGTATGAGCGCAAAATAGAACGTTGGACCCCGCCCAGGCAAATTTTCCCCTTGTTTTAACCATTTGGAATTGGCCATTTCATTTGGCTATAGGTGGTTGTCTGGAACTGTGTAATGGACGAAAAGTTGTTCGAACGCTAGTTAAATGTGTCGTAGTATAACCTCGGTCATGTATCCTATATATAAAGTATCATGTATCCTATATATAAATGATCATAAATAACAGAGTCGAAATATATCTTTGAGTGTACGCACTAGGAATCTATTATATAAATGATCATAAATAACAGAATTGAAATATATCTTTACGTGTACGCACTAGGAATCTATTTAAAGTGCACATATATTAATCATAATTATATGAATCCATATACAAATGTATAAATAAATCAGGTAGCCTATAATCAATCTGTTACCTTTTATCTTACCAATAACTGCAGATATATAACAGTTAGCATTAAAATCAACGAATCAATCAGCATAAACATTAATAATTTTATCAATTCATATATGAAATTTTTATCAGTTAAAATATGATTTTATCATGTTATCAGGGTATATTAGTATTTTCGGTAGCATATGTATCTTAATGAGATGAAGTGAAAAACTGTATCAGTATATATCACGTGATAACTATTATTCACCAATATCATTATGTTTTATATCTTATTACTTGAATCTGTATTTGTGTACACCATGAATTTATTTGTACTTATAAGTATTTTCTATTTATCTATATATATTCACATAGTGTCTGTATCACACTCCTATAAGTCAAATGCAAGTCAAGCTTGAGTAATATTCAGTGGTTGGTTTTGGTAGCTGACCAAGCTTTTATGTAAGTGATTACATAATAAAAATATGGAATGTTATTCCATATATATAAAAAACTAAAACTAAAGAGGTCAACCAGATTGCTTGCAGGAATGTGATCAGACCAGAGACGAAAAAGTATGTAGGCTAAGATGACATGCCGTCATCTGTGGTCATTCATTTGTTTTGAAACATTAGTCCAAGCTCCCTGCTTGAGACAACTACTGCGACCTATAATTCAAATGGCCTACGTGATCTGTAGTGTGTCTCATTTTGTATGTATGTTCATATGTTCGAGCTACTGTCTGCTTCCTTTATGACTTGTAACCGAGATGGTAGTGGGAACAGAATAGAATTAGCCATCATCACTGACAGAAGCGATCAAGCTATCGTCATTAGAAGACCTGTACAATCCTACTTGATCTTCACCATGTAATTTCAGAGAATATAAGTATTTTTATACTTTGTGTTTTCTACTAAGAACCTCACATCAGAAAGAAATCATCATGAGTTTAACACATCGTCGTCATAACCAAAGAAGATAATACCGACTTCGTAAGTGATCTACAAACCCCAAGACACTCTAACGAATATGGAAGTGCAATACCAACCGACTTAGCGTAAGATTATCGCAAGTCTAACATTATCTCATAGGGTGCCTTATACGAGGCAACAGCCCTAATAATTGGACTTCAAGTCCTTGATTTCCTTTACTCTGTTGATTACAGACACTTCTTTAGATCTTTCACAAAATACCCAACTCAAAGCTACTTGGAAGTCACTCCAAATAGTACAATCTGAAAATTTATCCCCAAAAATCTCTAACAAATGAACAGCTAGGTGCAGGCCTATAGTCAAAGCAAGTAATTCTTGACGGGTTATAGTGAGTGAGGGGCTCGGCGCTACTCGAGGCTTACTAATTAGCAAGTGACTTGTGTGCTTAATGCTAACAAAATACGCACAGGCTCCATATGCTGTGGCATAGAGGCATCAACAAATACATGTAAGCTACAAGTTCCTTCATTAAAACAAGATCTAGGGACTTTGATCTCCTCAATAGAATTGAGTTGGTTTAACAATCAAACTTTTTCTTTAAATCCATCATCAGTTCATCATCCCAGTCAGTTTTCAATCCCCACAATTTCTTAACAAATAGTTTTCCCTTGATTGTTACGGGCGTTAATATTCCCAAAGAATAAAAAATGGTTGAAAGAAGACACACAGCCTTTCTCTTAGTCAAAGTACAAACATTTCCTAGATTATTCAAATATGTAACAATCTGAGAGGGCATCTTTTATTACACTCAATGAGTCATTACAGGTATCCCACAAGAGGCCGAGTAGTTTTACTGCATTCAAGTTGACAGTATCTGGGCTGTTTATCATTAAATGAACTAAAGTTGCTAGCCCATTCTCCCAAAGGCATATTAGCTTCCAACATAATTTAGTTTACCTTATTACTCTCGAGTTCTAAATCTTCACATTTCTCATAAGTTTTCATAAAGTTATCCACATGAAAAGACTTCTTTACTGAACTGGCGATGGGATCTGAATGGTTCTGCAAATCATATTGTATTGTCTGATTCAGCAAAAAAGGTGAACAAGTTGCTCCAAACAATAAAACCTTAAATCTAACAGTCTTGACATGCTTAAAATCTCTATCAGTCAACCATAAGAATCTTGTGAAATCTGTGTGATTTTCATTAATTCCCATCCTAAGGAAAGCTTTACTTATGTCTGCTACTACAGCATATTTGTTCTGACGGAATTCCAGCAGCATATCTGTCAATTTCGTCGCCAGATTAGGTCCCGCATGTAAACAATCATTGAGGGACTTTGCATGGCGTGACTCCTCACTACTTGCATTGAAAACTATCCTAATTGGAGTCGTAGCAGATTTCTTAAAAACTGGGTGGTGAGGTAAATAATGATTAATGCCATCAACTGGATCAAAGGAGTTATCTTCTAACTTTACCTCCTCAATAAATCCTAACTTAATATACTCATCTAAAACAGACTCATATTGATCAAACATAACTGGTTTAGACTGAAAGGTTCTCTTAAGTGATTATAATTGACCTAAGGCTTTTCTATAACCTGTAGGGGGTCTGGCATCGTTCTTAAATGGCAAATCAATCGTATATTTATTATCGGTCTTTACAATAGTCTCACTGAAATGTTCAATCGCTGCTTGATCGTTATAGCATCGTGCATCCTTCCCGATGCCGATCGTATCTAACGACCACAGTCTAGAAATATCCTTGTCGTGAAGAGGATTTATAGAAGCATTGACTCTCGAGCAAGCTATACTCTGTGTACTTATTACAGATCTTACATTTTCATCATCACTAATAAGATTACAGGCCCAATTTGGTATAGGACCAAAAATAACAGCACTGGTGGGGCTACCAAGCAAACATACATCATCATATTTATCGTGACATTACACAAATGCATTATAATAATCAGTACCAATAATCAAACCTATATCACTCAGGATATCCGATTCAATATTCTTATATGCCAGTTCAACACCTCGTTCCTGCAATCGCAGTTACACGTTGTGTAGACTAGGTGTGTATATGGAAGTGTTAACATGATTACAAACAGCAGCATTTAATTTGATACGTTTAGTACCTGCTCGAACCATTACTCTTACT